>NW_027249860.1:0-66257 GCF_030848795.1 Temnothorax nylanderi
CAGATTTACGTTATTGGTAAAAGTATTCGAATGTTAAATCATTTTTTCACAGTCCATGCGACTCTTTAAATATTGGAATTAAACAAATTAATGAGTTACAATATGAGCTAATTACTGTTCCATTATCTGATATTAAATCAAAATGCGCAAAATTACCTTTATATGACGAAGAAGCTGTGGTATTGCCTTTACTGCACCAACAGGAAATATGTTTATGGCGAGTACTAATATTGGTAAAAAAATTTAGAATTAAAAACGATGATAAATTATTTAACAAACTTTGCTTTTTTACAGATTATTAATAATGGCAAAAGATTTCGCTGTCGTGACTTTTTCAAGCGATGGAAATGATGAAGAGGAAATCGTATCAGAGGTTCCATCTTTATGGCTTCGCTCTAATTTGACAGAATGCTGGTGGCCATCAGTAAAAAATATAAATACATTTATCGTAAAACAAGTTTCTCCTGTTATTAATGATCCTAAGTGGTCATTTTATCCCATTCAATTTCATGGATATTATGGTAATTTAGATTTTACTTCAAAATTTATGTAGTTGTTTTTAAATATTTTTAAAAAATAATGTAGGGGAGACCGGGGCAATTCGTGACAATACGAAAAATTTCCCGCGCGGATAACTTCTATGCATTTGCTGGTAGAAACCTGTATTACAGACCATAGATGGGTCTAATGGTCCTCTATATTAGAACAAAATTCGGTGTGCGTATCTACAATGTTTCGTTGTCAGTGGCGGAAAAAGTGTTTACCTCGTGTAAAAGTAAATTTTTAAATCCACGGATATTTTGTGTTCAATACGAAGCAATTGCTTCCAGATTTGAAACGGTAAGTTTTACTTGTTCACCTGGCATTTACACACACATGTGTAACGCAGGTTGCATGCATTTATTTCTTGTCTGGGTTTTTCGGACCACGAAAGATAAAAAATGACGCTGGGGCATTTCGTGACATGACCGCCTGGGGTAATTCGTGACACATTGCGTGAACAATTCTGGGAAAACGATGACGATATATGACATCCCTTCGATCGTCACCGATTCTTTGCCTTTAGCCACAACAAGTACAAACATCAGGGCCGGATTCAAAGCAGCAGGAATCTTTCCTTTTAAAATAAACAAATGTTTCGCTCGACAAAGTAACAACTAAATAAATTCAAACGGCCAATTTCGAGCAATTATCAGGTGTTAAAGAAAATTATTTAATACATTCAATATAGTATACAAATTCGTTAACGTTTCGCGCCTTACTTGGCCTTCCTCAGAACAATAAAAATTACAAAAACGCATATATATCTCGCATTATTCTAAGAGTACAACGAATCAACTCATTACGACGCCACAATTTGCATTAATCCGGTCTCACCAAAGCAATCGGACAGTTAGGGCCAGTTTCACAAGTGTCGGTTAACTTTTAATCTTAGATTAACTCACTCTTGGTCTCCTTCTAACGTCCCCCTTAGAAAAAGACGAAGAGTGAGTTAATCTAAGGTTAAAAGTTAACCGACACTTGTGAAACTGGGCCTTAGTCATATTGAAGTCAGAAGTGTCAATTATTCGTCAATCCACGCACTGAGTCGGTCGCTTCTCCCGCTGTATGTCCCTTATTCGTCCATCAAAACTCATATGGATGTAAATTCCTTGTCTCACAACCATCTCAGTGACAACTATGTTAAAAATAGAATTCACATAAGACCGAAAAGAACTTTTGATTTAAAACGAGCTTAGCCACAATTGACTCACATAAGTAGTCGATGAAACAAAGAGCCGGGGTGAATTCATTACAACGTCTCGCAAAACGTGTGTTCATCGTGAGAGATAGCGGACGACTGAGACGATACCCACATTACAAGGACACGAAAACATAAATCTTTGTTATTAACCCAACGTTCAAGATAATCGATTCAAGATGTCAAAATAAGCATCGTTTAGCAGTTCCGTGTCTTTATTTAAATTTATACCATTAATCTGCTCTTTAATATGTATCATTTCTGCGGTTAATCTCTTTTTGTAATTATGCTCAACTTCCAGAATGCGCGTATTATCCCAGTCAAACGAATGATTAAATTTAGTAGAATGTTCCGAAACAACAGAATGCTTTGAATCATCTAATCTTATATTGTTTTTATGTTCCTTTAGTCTAGTTTGCAGCTGCCTTTTTGTTTGACCGACATAAGAGGCATCACAATTTTTACAACATATTTTATAAACTACGTCATTATTAGAAAAATGGGCGTTCTTATCCTTATGGACCTTAATGATGCTACTAAGATTGTTAAGAATGCGATATCCCACCGAATTTTCAGATTTATCGATTGCTGAAGCGATGATTTCGGAAGTGTGCCCCAAATACGGAATAACAATAAAACTTTTTTTCCCTGCATTTTCGGAATCATCACTCGTATTGTTATGCTTAATCGACTGAAGTTTCCTCAGTCTCTTATTAATATGTAAAAAAATCAAATCAATGGGATACCCATTACCAAGCAATACTTTGATGACAAAATTTAAATTTTTCTTATAAAAGCTAGGATGTGATAGCATAATTCCTCTGTCCACTAAACTATAAATTGTTCCTATTTTATGTTGAATCGGATGATTAGAAAAGAAGGACAGTAGCCTACCAGAAAACGTTTCTTTATGGAACCAATCTGTTATAATTGTGTTTCCCTTTACAATCAACATCAAATCCAAAAAGCTAAGACGGCCATTATTCTCGTATTCGATTGTAAAATTAAGTCTATCATGATAACCATTAAAGTGATCCAGAACATCTTGAACGCTATCCCTCGGAATCTTCATAATAATATCATCCACATAACGTTTATAAAACGACAAATGGATGTCCAATGCACTCAGAACACTCTCCTCCAAATCCTCCATGACAATGTCGGCCAATGTCGGGGACAAAGGGGAGCCCATTGGAGATCCAAAAGTCTGCTTATATGTGACACCATTAAACGTGAAAAAAGTGGAAGCCAAAACAAATTGGACTGCAGTAATAAACTCAGCGCGAGATAACCTTGTTTTTTCTTTTATAAACTTCCATCTCTTTTTTAAACCTTCCACGACCAACTCAGAAGGTACGTTCGTAAATAACGAAACCGCGTCCAGTGAGATTAAAATCTCCGATTTCTGCACATTTATTTTCGATAGGTCAGTACATAATTCAAAACTGTTATCGACGTGGCTCTTTGGTTTTGGTAAACTATCAGCTAAAATTTTTTGCAAAAAAGCTGCTAAATTATATAGTGCCGTGTTGACAGATGAGACTATTATTCTAAATGGAACGTTCTTT
The DNA here is from genome assembly GCF_030848795.1 of Temnothorax nylanderi. Taxonomy (NCBI): domain Eukaryota; kingdom Metazoa; phylum Arthropoda; class Insecta; order Hymenoptera; family Formicidae; genus Temnothorax; species Temnothorax nylanderi. The sequence continues at coordinate 3,310 of NW_027249860.1, forward strand.
TTGTGAATCTTTGGGAGACCATAAGCTTTTGGAAGTGTAGAATCGCTGGAATGTAAGAAAAAATATTGATTCTTAGAAATATATTCCTTCTGTAGCCACTTTTTTATCAAGGCATTTAACTCCCTTTCTATTTTTGCAGATGGATTTCTTTTGACAATTTCATACGTATTTTTGTCACTAAGTAACAATTCCATTTTTTGAATATATTCTTTTTTGTCTAAAGCTACCGTAACATTCCCTTTATCGGCTCTTGTGAAAATAACATCCGGATTGTTTCTTTGAAATTGGCAAGCAGAGTTATACCTCGCAATGAGACTACGTTCAATCAATGTGACGAGTGGTCTTTTTTGTAATAAGTTGGAGAATTGAGGAATCGCCACATTGCGTATTCTGATTTTATTGTCAATTTTGTATTTGCCATCATTATTTTCCAAGTCCTTAATGAACTCATGTATGGCTTTTTTCTTATTAATAGAGACCGGTAAACTAAATTTATCTCCAAGTTGTAGTAAGGATGAAACTTCAGTGGGAATGTCAATGTTGGAAAAATTCAAAAACCACTTGTCATTAATGTAATCAAGCGGATTAGTATTTCTAGTGTTCAAAAATTGGAGTGGTTTAATTGAGATATTAATATCAGAAACAGAATCAGAATATGCAAAATTAATATAATTAATTTCCTTTTTCTTTCCTTTTAATCCTGACGTTTTTGGTGAAATCGATTTTTTACCCGGTCAAGTCACTGATCGAGGATGGAATGGAGATGACCAACCACAGCCAGGTACCTCAACTGAAAATGATGTGTCAAGGGCCTCAAACAATCCCTTCGATCGTTTCCAAAAGCGGGCAAAAGGAAAGTCACGACAAGAGGACAAAAACGAAAGAGAAGTGCAATTTTGACTGACGCTAATGAACTCGATGCACTTGTTGACGAAAATGACGAAAGAGTACAAAATAAAAAAAAGAATATAAGGATCAAGCTCCCCAAGAAACAGCCAGCTTGCAGAGGACGTGGACGCCCGAGAAAGGTCGTTACTCGCAGTTCGGAAGACGACGAAAGCGAAGCCTAACGATTTTTTGCCCTTCCTATTCCATTTAATGTACAATTTGATTAATAAAAACCTTTTTTGAGTGAGTAAGTGTACGTTTTGATATAAATCATGAAAATAGGACGAATTCGGATATTGAAACCCGTTGAAAGAAGAATTGTCACGAATTGCCCCGTGCCTTGTCACGATTTACCCCGGTATTGGGGCAATTCGTGACACGAGACAGAGTGAGGCATTTCGTGTTCTACTTTAAAAGTAATGTGATGAAAAGACACAAATAAATATTTTTTGAAAACTAGAAGGTTGCACGATGAAAAAACCGGCTAAAACGTATTTTTATCTCAAATACTTATCTCAGAAAAAATTCAAAACCAAAAAATGTCACGATTTGCCCCGGTCTCCCCTAACTTGTGTAAATTGCGGTTTTGTCCCAATCAAGATTCATTAGATCAAGCTAGACAGAAGGCAATGAACTATTCGTCAAGCGATGATAGTAATATAAATGAAATAAAGAAGAAGTCACGTACGTCATGCAGAAAACAGTTGCAAAAACCTATTGCTTCTGAGTCTGATACTGATTCTGATTTAGCATCAGTTATACCAAATCCGCCAAATCTTACAGATAAAAATGTCTCAGTTATACCAAATCAGTCAGCTCTTACAAATGAAGATGTCTCAGTTATACCAAACCAGCCAGATCTTACAAATAAAGATGTCTCAGTCAACAAACTCTCAAATGTTTTGAATTTTTCAACTGACAATGTGGATTTTGACATCCTTGAAGGAACTTTAGTATCGAACAAAAGTAATAGTTTATTTTAGTTTATTTATTCTATTTACTTGTATTATCTCTATAATAAAGCATTTTTTATTAAAAATTATAGTTCTTATTAATGGTTATTGTGATTATTCTAATACCTCTTTTATGTTTCTAGGCATACAGGAATTACATAACTTAATGATAGAAATGTCCAAGAAAATGGAAGGTATGGTGTTTATTGTTTGCCTTATAATCTTATTATCTCACTGTTTACTCAATATTACTTATAATTTTTCAGAACATTTCCAAAAAGTATATACGGCTCTAGCTACTGTTTCAGTACGAATACAAGATCTGGAGGCTCGTTTAAAAGAAGTAGAAAAACAAATTAATCAACATAAGCCTGAAGCACCTGCTGATTTTGATATATTAAATATGCAACAATCTCTTCCGCTTAAAAGTATTGATGAAATCACAGATTTTGAAAACCGTTTATCACAAAATGCAGATGAGTACAACAAATTTGTAAGTTTAACTAGGAATTTAGTTACTTAAATGTAATTTTTATCTAAATAAAATGATAGAAATTATATTAACGTTACGTTATATTTCTAAAGATGCTGTGTATATCTCGCATAGGCGGAAGATCCGCTAAGGAAAATTTAATTCGTATATATCGAACTATATTTTCCAATGAAGTTGCTAAACAATCGTCCTGGAAAGGATTACGTAATCATTTTAAAATCAGTAGCTTAAACTCTATTTTAATGGCAATACAAGGTAAAATATATATTTTTTTATATTTACAAAGTAAAATATATTTTTATATTTACAAAATATAAAATTTAATTTACATTTAATTCATTCAGCAACAATTTTGGCTCAACATCAATTCACAAACAAAGAGTTTGAAGATATCACAAAAAAATCGTTTCGCCAAGGTGGTCAAAGGCTTAACAGACAACAAAAAGATCCCGAAGAGATGAATCCGCAAGCCATTTAAATGCCTCAGAAGTTTTGAAGCTTATAATATAGTATTTTTTTATTATATTTTTTTCTTATATTACCCAACCTATGTAAGATTCTTGATTAACATGATAAACAAAATTATTTTTCTTTAATCAATATGTTTTCTGATATTGAATAATTCAAAATACTAAAGTTTTTAAAGATTTTTATGTTCTAAAATCATAGAATCTTCATTATTTCTTTTTATTACGATCTGAATTCTCAACGTTGTCACTTAAGTTAAGTAATTTCTTTTATGTAAGAGAATTAATATACATTTCTAATTCCTAATATATTTCTAATATTAATATATGGAAGTTAATTAGTTATAAAACTGTAATTTGTTTAGCAATTTATCAAAATAAAGAGTTCAAGAAACATACTTTCTATTGAATTTTATGTACATAAGTTCCATATCTTTGTATATAAACAAATTTTTTAAATACAAGTAACATGTATATTAACTATCTTAGTTGTTATCAGTAGAAAACGTAAACTACTAGTGATTTTACGCTGCAAAAATTAGTGTATATTCACTAAAAGTCAGTAAAAGTACATGGTCGTGTTATAATGATCAAAACAAGCTGCGGTACGATGAAGAGACAAACATCCCACGCTGTTCTGATAAGCACTCGCTGTTCTATATAGTAAGTACAACATCATTTTTAGATATTATTTAGGTAAAAATGTCAACAACATTATGCTATATATATATATATATATATATTTATATGTATTTTATATATCTTTGCAGGAGGATTTGTTGAGTCGCAGATTGGTCCCCTACAAATGCCAAACAAGGAAAGATATGATACAACGATCGCATTATATTTTTTTAACAAAGTGTTTGATTCTGTCGACGCACATACTTTGCGTCCGGAGACTTCTTTACGCGTTGCAGTAAAAAAAAAGCAAACATCACGATTTTTGGCCATATGCTATTAAAAAACTGTCTCATATGCGGTATGTAGATCCCAAAACTAAAGGATCGGTTAGGTGCATACCATCTTTAAAAAATTGGATTTTTACTCTACGTGGTTTTCAAAACATATAGAAAAAAGTAAATAACGCAGGCATACAGTTCTTAAAGACAAAAAATATTAATCAAGACCCATTAGAAAATTTTTTTGGTATGATTCGTAGCCATGGACGTAGAAATATTAATCCTTCTTGTAGCCAATTCTGTGGATCGTACAAAACATTATTAATTAATAATTTGACTTCGAAAGGGTCTATGGACTTTAACTGTGAAAATAAAAATGACGGTGATTTGTTATTTACATTTAAACAATTTGTGAAAAACGTTTCTCATGTAAACACTACAAAACAAATAGTAGAAGAAGATTCTCTAGAATCATCTCAAATTACGCATAAAACAATAATGCATAAAATCTCATCAAATAGAAATAGTCAAGTGTATGTTGCTGGCTGGATTGCAAAAAAGACTTTGTCTTTGAAACAATTCAAAAATTGTCTAGCGTGTAAACAGAGTCTTTTAACAATAGATACAACACGTGAAGAATATATGCAATTAGTTCATAGAGAATATGTACGAGAGAAACCTTCGTTAACTTACCCGTGTATATCCTTTTTAAAACATGCATTTATTGAAGCTGATTCAATTCCAAACAAAAATATTTCTTCAGTATGTTTTCGCAAAAATGTTTCCGCCTTGTTACGTGCACGTTTAAACGAAAAATTAAATTTAGATTTTGTTACGTTCTGCGAACTCCACGATTTCCCTTTTTCGCAGAAATTCCTATTAAGCGCTTAAGATATCCCTTAAGGTAGGGATGAGTAAACTGAGCACGGACGGTTATCGATCGGCGAGTGAGCATCGATCTCTTCACATTCCCTTTTTACGATCAACCACCTATTTGGTTGGGCAACTAAAAGCAGCCCTCTAGATGACAAATTACTGACGGACGGGGCATATGGTGACCAGATTCTCATGAACCTTATCGGGCCCATAACAATAAACCCGGCGACACGACGCGTAAAAGGGGCCTTATTTCCAGACAGGGGTTGATGGGGATCTGGATTATATTATGCGACTAGCTCAAATTGCCCGCGCGATGCTCCGGCAAGCAGAAACGAAATCTAACACGTGGTTTTAGAAATCTTGAGAGCACGTGGCGGAAGTTTCTGTTTGCACTTAGCAATAAAACTCCAATAAAATTGCACTTAAGATTAGAAGGATATGGATCGTCTGTCAGTAATTCGAGCAGGGTCGCGAGATAAATAAGGGACTCTAATAAAAAGAGAAATCGGCGATAGTCGAAAACAAATTAGTCACTGGAAGAATCGCTGGGTTGCACCCCCAACAAGACAGTGGGGGCCTTACGAGGAGACTCACCAATGAACAGCCGGAAAAACCGATAACCGTCTCTAGCTTTCTAGGATAGACGAAAACTGAAGAATCCACCTCTTGGGTGAAGACCAACCCACCCAATGGAAAATCCTTTTAACCCAAATTAAAAACATCCCGCCAACGAGAAATCCTTTAAACAAAAATTAGAAGCATCTCTCCAACCCGGAGTCCTCCAAATGAAAACCTGATACATCCCACACGAAATTCATCCCTTCCATCCCTTTAACTTTCCTATATAAATTCCGACATTGGAGCACTCAGCCTCATTTTTTTTTCTTCATCTTCATCTCCTGAACTTCGGTCTCCTCGAACCCTACAGTCAGACTTCCAAGTTGAGTTGTGCGCGTTCAAATTACGAGTGTTCGCTGAGGGCCCGAGGATCATCGGTTCCGGCTATTTCTACTCTCAATCCAACCAGCGTCAAGTAGTAAGTCGTATATACACTTCATTTATTTATCCCCATTTTTTGTGTGTCCAGAAGTTCTCTCGGTTAAACATTAATCCATAATCCTTAAACATTAATCCTTCTAACCCTCCAAACACCTTTTCTATATTACTTCTGAGTTAGCTGATTTATCGGCGGGCTCGGAGTAATCTCTATTATATTACTCCTGAGTTAGCTGATTTATCGGCGGGCTCGGAGTAATCTCTATTATATTACTTCTGAGTTAGCTGATTTATCGGCGGGCTCGGAGTAATCTCTATTCCTATATTACTTCTGAGTTAGCTGATTTATCGGCGGGCTCGGAGAAATCTCTATTATATTACTTCTGAGTTAGCTGATTTATCGGCGGGCTCGGAGTAATCTTTATTCCTATATTACTTCTGAGTTAGCTGATTTATCGGCGGGCTCGGAGCAGTGATGCCGCTGTGCAGACCGACCAGCATGCTACAGCGTGTGGAGGGGATGCGCCGGCAAGGCTGCGCAAGGGATAGCCACGCACACTAATGCCACGCTCCTCTGTCCGTGTACGCTCGGCGCAAAGAAGGACAGAACACGATCGTTGTCTCCTTCTCTCTTGTGCTATGACGTCGCTATGCCAGTGCCGGCTATGCTGGCACATATTTCAGATCTCGCGATTCTCCGAATCTCGAGTTGGCAAATCGATGGGCGACGTTATTTATTGTAAACTTAATCTTTTCTTATAAAATATCGAGATATATGTCAATCATTTTGTCGTTATTCACTGACCTCGAAAAAAAAAGAAAGTGGTAGTATTATACCTCGAAACAACCTAAGTAACAAGTGGTAGACGTACTCTTTGTATCTCGAAAAATCTCGAAAAAATCTAAGCAGTAGTATCTTTATTTCCAAAAAATTATAACCCAAGTGATACACATGACAAAATTATGTTACCTTATCAAAGAAGAGTCGCGCTTCAAGTGATCTATTACAATTACAAAAAAGAAATGATATCTCTTTAAATTACAGCGCCAATTACAGAGAGAACATATATATTGCCTCAAAAAATAATTGTTGCACTACTTTGAAAAATCTTTACATGGTGTCAATTAGAAAAAGAATGTATGATAACAATTTTATAAGATTAAAAAATTTTATTTAAATTTAACAAGGGAATACAAGATATTTAAATACAAAGTTTACATGTGTATTTTTTAGTGGTCACAAAGAATTACAGAGGAACAGTACAAAATAAAAATATTTTATTAAAATATTTAATCCAACGAGGGAATACAAGGTATTTAAATACAAAGTTTATATATGTATTTTTCAATAGAATAAAAGATTTAATCACAAAGAATTACAGAGATAGTAAAAAATAAAAATATTTTATTAAAATACATAAATTTTTCTTGTAAAAAAACTTGGCGCTGCTAGACCTCGAAATTTTAAATAAATAAGGATAACAATAAATAAAAATAATTCATAGAAGAATGCGACGGAAGTAACAAAATAATTATCAGCGTGGTGTGTATGTGCGAGCGAGTGATATGGGTGTGCGTGACGACGGCGAATAATGCGGCTTATAATTAAGTATAGGATAAGTTTATTTGTTTATTTAAAATTTCCAGGTCTAGCAGCGCCAAGTTTTTTTACAAGAAAAATTTATGTATTTTAATAAAATATTTTTATTTTTTACTATCTCTGTAATTCTTTGTGATTAAATCTTTTATTCTATTGAAAAATACATATATAAACTTTGTATTTAAATACCTTGTATTCCCTCGTTGGATTAAATATTTTAATAAAATATTTTTATTTTGTACTGTTCCTCTGTAATTCTTTGTGACCACTAAAAAATACACATGTAAACTTTGTATTTAAATATCTTGTATTCCCTTGTTAAATTTAAATAAAATTTTTTAATCTTATAAAATTGTTATCATACATTCTTTTTCTAATTGACACCATGTAAAGATTTTTCAAAGTAGTGCAACAATTATTTTTTGAGGCAATATATATGTTCTCTCTGTAATTGGCGCTGTAATTTAAAGAGATATCATTTCTTTTTTGTAATTGTAATAGATCACTTGAAGCGCGACTCTTCTTTGATAAGGTAACATAATTTTGTCATGTGTATCACTTGGGTTATAATTTTTTGGAAATAAAGATACTACTGCTTAGATTTTTTCGAGATTTTTCGAGATACAAAGAGTACGTCTACCACTTGTTACTTAGGTTGTTTCGAGGTATAATACTACCACTTTCTTTTTTTTTCGAGGTAACAACATATACACTACTATACGTGTACTTGGCGCCTTTCTTTACCTTTTTTTTAAGAAAGGTAATTTTGTACGGATATCACGCCTTTTTGTAGTATTACGCATTTTATAAACAGTATGTACAGGGTAAAGCTATTTGGAGGTATTATACTACCACTTTGTTTTTTTCGAGGTAACAACATAATACATATACACTACTATGCGTGTACTTGGCGCCTTTTTTACCTTTTTTTAAAAAAGGTAATTTTGTACGGATATCACGCCTTTTTGTAGTGTTACGCATCTTAATCTTATAAACAATATATCTTATAATCTTATAAACAGTATGTACAAGGTGTGAAGCTAAAGGTGTTACGGACTATTATTTCTAAAGAAAACAACAATTTAATATTTTGCTTAGTTTTTTAAAAATAATAATCTGTAACCTTTTTAGTTGTACACCTTGTTAATGCTATACATATGTATACCACAGAAAAAAATTACTACTTAAAAATAAAAATGTAATGTGTCTGAAGTTGTTAATAATAGTTAAAACGTTTGACACACACACACACAGACACACACACACACACACACACACACACACACACACACACACACAACACACACACACACACACACACACACACACACACACACACGCGCGCGCGCGCGCCTTAGGGTAGCAGAAGAGAGAACAAGAGAAAAGTATCTTCGCGAACAATGGAGCTAGTCTCATGACGATGAGTCAAGTATGTACAAGAGCGAGATCGCAATGACCGATATGCAAGTGGATTAACCTAGTCGCGAAACGTTCACCCGTTATACTGTTGAAGAACCGACCGCATAACATTCCGTCTTTTTCTAATCCCGCTGTGAATCGATTTTCCAGCTAACGTATATCTTATGTCTTCGCAAAGCGTAACTTTTAAATCCTTTAGGGAGATCAATCACTTCAAGACGACACATTTTTTTTAGAGCGATTGAAGAGAAAGACAGAGAGCTTGTAAATGTCGCGAATAACGTCTTGGACGAGTATAGTAGCGTATACGTCAAGTCGGGAGGCGAATAGAAGTTAAGCAATGGAGAAAAAAAAGACAGACCAAGATATGCGAGTTAATTCAGTTATGATATATTTTTATATATTTTACAGAAGACGTATAAAAGATGTAAGAGGACTTGCGGTAAAAATTCATGCAAGTCTTAATAACTTCAAGGATTAAACTGACGAATATACAAAAGCTACTAAATGTACTCAAAGCTACTTAATGATTAATACAATGCTAAATGAAGTGTTGTACAAAATTTGAATAGAGTCAAAGATTGCGGTCAGCTACATATTATATACACGAAAATTATTATATACACGAAAATGAATTACGAATGATTATTACGTAACGATGTTCATTGCGCTATATTTTCGCTTTGTTAAAAAATTATAATAAATTATAATAAATTGAGTTAATCGCAGCGCGCGACAAAGTTATGTACGTGAGCACTGTGAGCGATTTAATGATTGTAACCTTACTTGTATACATTTCCTAGAAAAATATTTCTATATTATGTTTAACAACAATATTAAATATTAACATTTCATAACTGCCAAACGTTTCCAGTTGAGCGCAATTGCACGAGTTACGAATCATTTATAGACTCTTTTTCTCAGTTAACTAGTTTCTACTGCATTGAAATCTTGCATAGAAAAATATGTATTAGCATATCGCGCAAGAATCATCGATATCTAAGTAAACAATTAATCAAATATATACAGTATATATGCGTACATCTGGATTAATCCGAAAGCTTAGTCTCCATCTTTTGAAACATAAAATAATTTTATGCCACAACAGTGAAGTGCGGAATATTAAATAAAATGCGCCATTTAACAATAACTTCTAATGTAACAAGTTTAATCTACGGTGACCTAAATTTAAACGTGAAAAAAATTAAATTATTTCAATGAGTTCTCGAATCGTCCCCAATCAGAAATAGACATGAGTCACGTAGAAACGAATTTCCTAATTCGTCTGAGTTATTCGATACAATGTTCTAGTTTAAATGTAACACTACTTTGTAAAATGTTAAGTTTTATTGTTTTCTCTACTCTACGATCAATATAACAATCTTTATAAATTTCTTTCTAAATAAAAATATTCTACACAATCGGAAAACTATTTTACAACATGAGTAAAGAACGAACTCAAAAAGCGAAATAATCAATTTTGACGCGATTAAAGGGGATCATCAATGGCGATTGTATTAAACTCCAGTCCATACTGACTAAGAATCGCGGATTATGCGTGAAAATTGTAGAGTTTCTTGACAACTCTTATGTACAGATGGATTCAAGTGTTTCTGGCTTCATTCATCTGGTCCCATGCCTACTTGTTCAGCATGTCCGTTCATTACCAGTTCTTCAGTAAGGGAAATTAGCTTTAAAAAATCAATTAATTTCAATTAATTTGCGCATCTGCAAAGAGATTCTCGAAGATTGGATAATAATAACTACTTACCTCATAATTTTGTATCATAAAATAAATATTTGCATAAATATTAGTTTGAATGCGACCTTCAATCTGAGTTTGGGCAGCAACTCCCTTTGAGGAACAATTTTGTACCACATTGTAAGCTTCTGTCGACCATTTACCTGCAAAAGAGTAACATCAAAGTATAATTACATATCCAAAGATAAATAATTTTGAGTGTAGAGATGTATATATCTAAAATCTACTTACACGTAGGAGTTGATAATAATCTCGTTGATTGAAATGTGGCTTGGATCAGTCAACTCGCGAAACTGTAATATAATAATAAATCGATTAGAATTTTCGGAAACATTACTTCATACGATTCTTTCACACGATGACGGTTAATGTTAATTTTCGATTACCTTATTATTACGTTTCGCGTGTTCTATACTTGTCGTCATGACGAAACATCTGACCGAGACATTGCGCTTCTTGGCTATCTCAATATATCTCTTTCTCGAAGCTGGATCAGGATTGGTATTGTCTATAACTATACTTTTTCCTTGATTCAAGTATTGTTGGACTGCAGCAATGCACTTCTGCCAGCTGCCTAAAGTGTCTCTGTTGACGTATCCGTATTCCTTCAGATAATTCTTTGCAAAATGCGATTTTCCGGAGTCTGGACTGCCGACCATAAGTACCACCTGTTAATGGATATCTATAAGCACGAGGAAAGAGCGGGCCTCTGTTCACATTTGACGTTCACAATGATATTCGTGTTATGCACGATGCTTCTGTCGAAACCGAGGAATCACATGCCGGAAAAATTTTACTTAGGTATTTATCATTAAAAAAATACTTTGTATAATTCTCTTTTATGTTATTTCTCATAAGATCATGGTACGAGAGGAACAAACACATTTTTCCAGCGAGTAGATGGGAACCTTTTGATCCAACGAAAAGTTATGACAAGTATACAGTATCGGATAAAAATAGGAAGAAAGATAAAATCTGATAAACTTAGATTCAACAAATTGTCCAATTTCGTTTAAAGGATTTAGATTCAAAGGACTGTAATTTAGTAGAGCTACATAATCGAGTAAATGAATTAAATATTATCACATAACTGAATGAATTTGAATCTGAATCCTTTAAACGAAATTGGACAATTCGTTGAATCTAAGTTTATCAGATTTTATCTTTCTTCCTATTTTTATCCGATACTGTATACTTGTCATAACTTTTCGTTGGATCAAAAGGTTCCCATCTACTCGCTGGAAAAATGTGTTTGTTCCTCTCGTACCATGATCTTATGAGAAATAACATAAAAGAGAATTATACAAAGTATTTTTTTAATGATAAATACCTAAGTAAAATTTTTCCGGCATGTGATTCCTCGGTTTCGACAGAAGCATCGTGCATAACACGAATATCATCGTGAACGTCAAATGTGAACAGAGGTTCGCTTTTTCCTCGTGCCTAATCGCAATATTACATACATTAAAATAACATGCCAACATTGTGATATTGCTTCATAAGTTTTATCACTTAGTATCTTTACCTTAGTTACAATAAAATCGTAAAACGTATAATGGTGCGGTAATATAAGAAAGATCCTCCTTGACATACATTAACTGATCTACCATTACTGTTTTAAGCTCGCTGAATTCACGCTTCAGAACTTCTAAACATCTCTGAAGAAGCTGATAGATAGAATTACCTGTATGTGAAAATTTAATTTATGCAATAGAACATTATATATCACGCCAATGTTACTCCAAAAGTGACACTGGAGTATTTTAATAACTTAAAAATTCTCTAAATCACTGAGACATTCACCTTTCTTCATTATAACACTCCGACGATAGCCAGATCCATCCCAATAACTGAATGTGATCTCAATTTCTTCTTCCTTCAACGCGTTCTGCTTTCTAGCCCATTCTTGCCTCAATTCTTCCTTAAGTTTATTTTCCTCCTCCTTCCTTTCCCTATCTGGCAAGAAACTTGTATCTACATCTGGATTTTTCTTAATCTTCTTAATCGCGAGGCCATCAGATTGCTCATTTTCTGACTGCGGAGATTTTTCGGCATTGTCTTCATCCAGATTAAAAGACAAAGCTTGAATCTGTCTCTTCTGTTTGTGCTTTTCTTTTCCTGCTCTTTTTCACGTTCCTTGTATCAAAGCATGATATGTATGACTAGATGACATTCAGAGCACTGGGCGAAAATCACATAACATTCAGAGCACTGGGCAGAAATCACATGTATATATGTATATAATCACGGCAAACCGCATATATAACATCGTGTTATTTTTATTACATTTAGGAAAATTATTTCATATTAACTCAATAGGCGTTAAACTTGCATACATATGGAGCTTTCCAGCAAGTGACACAAGCCGACATAAACGTCGTTCTATCTTTCTTTTTTGACAATGAGTAACAAAGACAAAACGATACCTGTGTCGACTTGTGTCGCTTGCTGGAAAGCTCCCATAAGTGAATCTCGCGTTTTATGTAAAATTTTGTAAGAAATCGGTAATCTAACCTATACTACGTTTACGCGAACGTTACTTAATTCTGTAGTAACTTACGAACGATACGATAATTCCTCCGCATAAACGGGAGATTTTATTGTAACTACGATGATATCGTTCGTATAAGTTACTACAGAAGTAATACTCACGTAAACGTAAACTATTATTCTTTGACTTATCAAGAGTTGTAAACTATTATAATTCCTGTCACATGCACTTAGTAGCGTAAAAGAGTCACGGTGCGGTTTCGCTTCGCGTCGTATAATAATAGGATAATTACATGTAAATAAAACAATTACCTTGAATGAGAAAAAATATTAATCGTCGCGTCGCGTAAAAAGTCACGGTCGGTCTCGCTCCGCGCGTACTTGACGTGGGACACTATTTTTTTTTTTTTTTTTTTGAGGTTATCAACTCCGGTTGGAGTCGTAGACGCCTTCAGCCCCACCTTTGGGCTATATAGCGTAGTTTAGTATTGATTGGTATTATCTTCCATCTATGTGATCCTGTTTTGCAAAACTCGTTGTAACGAGTCGTTATATAATTCTCCCGATCTGCTTTATGAAGTTGAATATTACTCCAATTTTAGACCAGTCTTCTCTCTTAATCAATTCTACTATGTCCTCTGCTCCAAAGATGTCACGTTTTACCAATTCCTCGTTCATCACTTCCCTTTCCACATCATATCTACTACACTGCCATATCACGTGATTTATGTCTTCCCTTTCGTATCCACAGTCGCATCTAGAGGAATCTATGTAGTTCTTCCTGGCCAAAGACTCATTTAAGTTGTAGTGATTCGCTCTTATACGGTTGATGAAAGAATAAAAATATCTCTCCGCTTTAATTCTTTTAAACCAAGGCTGCTTTTTATCTCTGTCATAAAAATCCCGAAAATAATCTTTGCCTTTGTATAGACTTTCGCTAACTAGTATATCCTGTGTGTTGTTCCAGGCTTCTTCCTTAAATATGCTTCTTAAATCAGATATTGGAACAGGGATGTTTGTCTCCGCAACTTCTGACGCACCTACTTTCGCTAAACTATCCGCAATCTCGTTTCCCGTATATCCTCTATGAGCTGGAATCCATCCATAGATAATTGTCCAACCGAATTTAGTTTTTAACCTAAAGTGTCGTCTTCTGATGTCTAATATATAACTACTCTTATATACATCTAGCCTATTGTTTTTTATGGCTTTTAGTACACTCTGACAGTCCGACAAAATTAATATATGCTTGCTATTTCTCTCTCCTTGTTCTTGATCCTTTTCCAATTTTTTTAACGCAGTAGCTATTGCAAAGGCTTCCGCTGAAAATGATGAGCACAACCTCGGAAGGCTAACATAAAAAGCGTGATCATTCTCTTCAAAAACCACGCTGGCTCCTGTCGATACCATATCCTCAGATCTTGAGCCATCCGTGTAGATGACCAGGGGGTTGTCCAACTTGTGTACATCGCAGAATTCCTTAATAAAGTCCAGATCTTTTTTCCTATACCTCATATCTTCTACATTTCTTCTTTCTTTTTCTTTTCTTCTAACACTATGAGACCGTCCTATTTCCAACTCTATTGTTATATCTTCCGTAAGATCTTCGTACTTCATATCCCATACTTCGTAATTATTCATTGGTTGACCCATATCTTTCGCTAGTAAGTTGACTCTATCCCACGCTAATGAGATTATGCTTTTCTTTTTCTGTGGAAATCGTAATCTATGCATCATTTCTTTCTTACTTAGATTACTTATACTCTTTTTAATTTCTGGATTGCCGTATTTGATAATCTTAGAACAGAAATTCTTGGCTAACATCATAGCTCTTTCGCTTAATAAATCCACTTTGGCCTCTGCTACTAACACATTTGTGGGTGTACTGTTCCTAAAACCCATCGCGGTTCTTAATCCCAAAAACTGTCCTCTTTCGAGTTTCAATCTCAAGGTGCTGCTGGTAGGGGCATATACAAAGCATCCGTAGTCTGAAACCGATCTTACTAAACTTTTATATAGCATAAGTGCTGTAATGCAATCCGCTCCCCTGGTAACACTATTTAAATATTTTAAAATGGAATTGGCTTTTTCTATTCTGGCTCTTACATCTTGAATGTGACTTGTAAATTTCAGCTGGTTATCCATACGAACTCCAAGGAATCTAGATTCTTCTTTGTTAGGTATTACCACGCCTTTTACTGTGATGAAGGTATCGTCTACAAAGCCACTTTTAGAAAATTCCACCAAAGTTGTTTTTCTGGGCTCTAAATCCAATCCTATTAGTTCAAGATTGCTTGCTATAATGTTAACAGCTTCTTCGATCTTCCTCCTATTAAGTTCCCTATCAAGATCCATCCTATAGACTGCGATATCATCGGCGAATTCCAATTCCATTACGTCTGTATCCACGTCCACAGTGATGTCGTTAGTATTCAAAGCATACAGAATGGGACTCAAGACAGCTCCTTGAGGAAGGCCCTTCCTTGATATCCTTTTCAGAGTTTCTCTATTATTTATAATATACTCGACTTCCCTCTCGTCCAGCCAGGTATTAATGAATTTAAAGATCCTGCCAGGGCATTTCATCTTTCTCAGCTTAGCTTTTAATATATGAAAAACAACGTTGTCATACGCTGATGCCACATCAAGAAATGCCGCTAATACATATTCCCCATTGAGTAAGGCTGTCCTGATGTCCGAGGTGATCTTCACAAGGTTTTCAGTACATGATCTACCTCTTCGGAAACCATTTTGCATGGAATGTAATTTTTCTTCTTTCTCCGCCCACCATATGAGTCTTTCGTTTACAAGTTGCTCCATTAATTTACCCATACATGATGATAATGATATCGGCCTAACTTTATTTTTGTTCACTTTATCGATAAATAAAACTTGATACTCTCTCCACTCTTGAGGAAAGCCTGATCCTATCCAGATATCGTTAAACAATCGTAGTAAACATTGCAAGGCATTTTCTGGTAAATTCCTTATCATTTTGTAATCTATACTATCCCTGCCAGGAGCTAAATCTTTTTTAATCATCCCTAATGCCCTATACAATTCTGCCACTGAAAATAGCGAATCCAATTCTGTTTCCTCTCTATTATATGTATCATCCTCTAATGCCCTCCAAGATACTCCAGAAGCTGACAATTTATCTATCTCTTCTCTTATGACCTTTTCTCTATCGCCTAACTGCCACTTATTCCAACTTATTCTACTTCTAGCTTTTTTAAAAGTTCTCATTGTATTCCAAACGTAAGATATACTAGTGAATCTATTAATACTATTACAAAAATTTTTAAAATTTTCTCTCTTTTTTTTCTTAAGTACTTTTCTCGTCAAGGCTACCTGCTTTTTGTAATCTATAAATGAATGAAAAGTTTGAAGCTTCTTGAATATCTTCAATTTCTCTTTTCGCATTTCTATAGCTTTTGTACATTCCGAATCCCACCATCTTACTTGTTGTTTAGTCGATTTTCTCTGTTTTGTTTCTAGATTTATATTTCTTACATAGGTATCTTTCCTACCTGACGCTATATTCACCGCTCTCTTCATTTTGTCAGTAAATAAGGAGTACCTTGTTTGAAAGTCTTTACCTATCATGCTTCTTTCTAGCTCCTCCATATTTTTTTCCATTATTTTCTGATATAATACCCAGTCCGTATTCTTTGTTGACAATCTATTAGTGGTTTTTTTTAAAAACTATGACTTCAACATCTATATCTATTTTTAATGGAAAATGGTCTGACTCCCAAGCGTCTTCCAATTGCTCATAATTAATGTAATCAATTATTTTATTATCCGCGAAAATTAAGTCTAAATTAGAGGGTGCTTGATTACTATAATTTAACCTAGATAACGTATCTTGATTTACACATAAAAATCCCTGGTTGAAGAATTTTACCTGTAAGTTATCCCCATTGAAATCTGTATCGTTGCAATTCCATAAGATATTACGGGCGTTAAAATCCCCCATTATGATTGAACCGACTCCTTTCTTATCAAAATTGAGTAGATTGGACCAGACCTTAGGAGCTTCCCTACCGTTTGGTCTCCTATAGACAGCTATAAGATTGAATTTCACCTTGGAATTGTGTATCCTAATACCACAAGTATCGAAATTTTCTGAACCAATATACCACTCTTTAATTACTTCGAATTCTATTCTCTTACTAATAGCGATAATAATACCTCCACTACTACCTTTACTTTCCTTCCCTACTATATTGTAACCTGATATTTGAAATTTTTTAAGATCATATACCTTTGTTTCAGTTATAACGGCGATATCAAATTGCTTAATATGTGAATCAAATTCATATTTCTTGTTTCCAATACCGCGAGCATTCCATAAGACTACTTTAACCATAATTGGACCTGTAATTTACAGGACCTCTAAACCTTTGGTTTCTGTTTCTACTATCCCTATTCCTCTGATCCACCGACTCTTGATTGTGTGCTTTTTCTTCCCCTTCATAAAACCTATCATAATTATCCTCCGAAGTATTATACCAATTATTAATATCTAGCATTTCCACATCTCTTAAACTGTTCTTTGAATATTCCTCCCGAGCTACCTGAGACATTATATCTCTAAAGAAGTTCCCAATACCACTAGACTCGTGACTATCAATATTATATCTTCTCTTTTTGTTAATCCTACTTTCATCTTCTGATTCGTCATCTATACTTCTTATAGCTATACCTCTTTTATCCCTGTTAATCTCTGCCTGTCTAGTGTTAAACCTACTATAATATAATTGATTCCTATTTGGACTATCTACGCGCTTATTTACTACCGATTTTGATATTTTAGGATCTTTTTCATATGTCGATCTTTTAAAATTATCTTGTTCGTCTTCTTTGTGGGCCGGTCTTCTAACATCCTTCTTCTTTTGAGCCATAGGGTTTTGCTTCACGACCTTTGCATATGATTTTAATTCCGGCCAATCCGCAGGTTTGACAAATCTATCATAATCCTTTGTCGTCTTGTTTTCTTTGCCCTTCAGAATTCTCTGAGCCTCGTTGAACGCTACATTATGATATGCCATCACTACTTTTACTTCCCTATTCCACTGAAAAACCGGGCATCCTCTATAGGTTGACCTATGTGAACCTTCACAATTAATACAGAAATATTCCAGATTGCATTCGTCATGAGCCTCATTTCCACATCTGCCACATTTTTCCGAGCTTTTACAGACTGCCTTAATATGACCAAACCTGAAACATCTAAAACACTGTTTAACAGCCTCTACGTAAGGTCTTACTTTCAAATGGCCAAAGCCTCCGAATATAGGAACGCTATCTGGAAGAACATTTCTTTTAAAAATTATGCATATATTATCTGTATCGTTCTCTATCCTCGTCTTCTTCTCCTTGTCAAATCGCTTTCTTGTCATCCTTTCTATTTGTACGATATCTCTACTATTGCCCAGTGCCTCCCAAAGTTCGGGGATACTGAACGGCCAGTCCGATACAACTCCTTTACTTGTAATTGATCTGTTATCTATATAAACCTGAATATCTTTACATTCCTTAGTTATTTTTTCCAGACAAATATTAGCATCTAACATACTCTTAAACTTAAGCCTAGCCAGATTGAACTGATCCATTTCGAAAATATCCGGATAGCATCTAATTTTATGTAATGACATTTGTATCTTGACCATATTTATGCCTTTTTTATTGCAAATATTCTGACTATTTAACTTACAACATATAATTTTCATTCCTTCGAAATCGCTATCAAATCGTGGGATTTTATTTTCAACACTTACTACTTTGTTTTCATGTACTTGGCTAAGATTAACTAACTTACCTTGTACGATCACGAATATGTTATCTTTTCTACTTTTTACATACTTTCCTTTCTTTTCCGCATCCGTATACGCAGTTTTTTCTTCCGTCATATTTACCTCTTCATCTTTATCATTCTTGTCCTCGGGGTTCATTTTATCTTTCCTAGTTACATCCTCATCTAGCCTTAGATGACTATTTTCATTCGTTTTACCTTTCATTACCTCATTCTCCTTTATCTTTTTCATAACGGCTAGGTCTCTCTCTGCCGAGCCTCCTTTTTCATCTTTGCCTCTATCATAACCTCCTATCGTCGACATCCTACCGGTCGTCCCCCCTCCGACGGGGGACTGAATACTTATCAATTTAGCCCCAAATCAATATTACAGTAGCCTTTATCTCCCTTGACCCTCTTACTCTCTAACAAACACCTAAATGCGCCGTCAAATTGCCTGAAAGAAACTCGCAAAAGCCCGCCAACGAAAGAACGTCCGCCTCTCAGCTCGGCCGCCATGCGACTCCCGTGGGATACTATACCGTGTTATAGGTTATAACTGACAGGTGACAGCGCGCTAAACGCACTGTCTGCACTGGTCTGCACTCGCGCAGTACACACACGTATACATATGTGCATATCGAAACTGGCGATACTAGCACCGCCCTGGTGTCAAAAAGTGAAAGTGACGCGACTCCAGCCAATGAAATGATGGCATGGCATGAGAGACGTCGGCGTTAGGAGGAGTATCTTAATTAAAAATTTTCACATTTGGACTTTGCGTCGCAATATCTCCGCTCGTAGGGCATGTAGCGGAAATATTATAAGAGAAACCCCCCCCTAATTCGACCCCAAGCTATCGATTAAGCCTACTTAGAACTTGATCCGTTCACTCGTTATCGAGATCTCAACATCTCGAGTACTCGCAACTCGTCGCGTCGCGTAAAAGAGTCACGGTCGGTCTCGCTCCGCGTGTAGGGGAGACCGGGGCTAGACCGTTAGTTTTTTTTCGGTGCCGATTTTTAACAACAAAATAAATAATTGTAGTTAAATGTGGTATACCACTGTAAAGAGTGAACCTTTAGCTACAAAATTTATACAGGAAATTTTTATCTACGTCGCTTTGTTTAACCGGTATAGAGCAAAAACGACAACGGTGCAAAAATTGAAATCTTAAAAATGCCGGGGTTTAACCGTTACACTGCATTTTCAATACATATACGTACATCTAATCCTGAAAAATGATAGAATACATCTTAATAATTGTTTTTTAAGAGAAAAATATAAAAATTTATTTAAAATTTTTATGCGAAACGTTATTAAAAAATAGTTACGAGGGTTCCTCTTTCCGCAGAAGTCACTCGCCCGACTTGTTTCACTCCTCGACGTCCGATGACTCTATTCGGTGTCTGAATGGTTGTAATTCCCGTCTCATCCATATTCCATATGCAGTGAGCCTGGAAATGCCCGGAAATGCCTTGGAAATGCACCCGGACTGCTTACTAACGGATTAACCCCAAACACAAGTTTCAGGTTTGATCGCCCACGAAATATTAGACATTAACGATAATGAAAAAACTACACTGGATTCGTGTTCAGCATGCATTACTCTTTATAATCACGTACCTCGAGATTTGGAGAGCAAATATTATAGCAGATATTACAAAATTTTCACGCGCAGAAAATGTAACTTTCACCTTCCGAAAACACGTTTGCCCTCGTAAAAATCATAACACGGCAGGTAACCTGCCGAAACTCCGTTGGTCACATGGGTACCATAAGCAGCGTTTACAATGTTAATAGCGAGTTCGCACAATATACAGGTTCCGAGATATTTGATTTGGCGGATTTACCCCGTTAGCGGTCTAGCCCCGGTCTCCCCTACTTGGCGCGAGACACTACCGTGTCTCTTGATATATGTATAATCAATTTCAATTGTGAATAATATGTAAATAAAATGTCTAAAAATATAAAAATTACTAAATGCAATGACATAAATCTTTATAAACATAAAAAGTTAAAAGAATTCTTTGTTTTTTTTTAATTTGCAGACCTTGAAATATTTGTTTTGATTAAAGTTGAACTTTGTAAATGTAACAATGTATAAAAATCCACTCTTGGCCAATATGCACGCTGTTTTTTTTTTAATTTCTTACATAACAAACCAACATTAACTTTAACATGATAATATTATCTAAATGTAAATAATAAAATTAAATATTAATTCTGAATAAAAAATTATAGCTTGTAGCTTGTATTTTTACTTATTTAATTTATTTTGTATTTATATACAACGTGCATACTGTTGCTCAACGGAAACCGCGAGAAGGTGGTGGTCTTTTCCGTCAGGAAGGAAATGCAAGGAATTGTTAATTCCTTACATTTCCTTTTGTGTGTGTGTGTGTGTGTGTGTGTGTGTGTGTGTGTGTGTGTGTGTGTGTGTTATTGCACATAAATTCTTAGCATTTTTATATTTCTTTGGCAGATTTCTTGTATGTTTTTATAAGCGTGTCAAGTGCTGACAAGATTTTTTACACGCTTATCGTTTGTAAGCGTGATGTCAAATGTTGACAAGATTTTTTACACGCTTAACGTTTGTAAGCGTGATGTCAAATGTTGACAAGATTTTTTACACGCTTATCGTTTGTAAGCGTGATGTCAAATGTTGACAAGATTTTTTAAAAAGTTTCGACAGACTTGGAAAAGAAAGTTTACAGATTTTGAGTGCAATAAATAGATTCTCGTTTCTAATGCTTGAAAAAATGCATTAAATGCATTTAAAAAATTTAAAACATATTTTAAAAATAGAAAATACGCTTTCATCTCTACGTTGCCCATCTGAGATAATAGATATTCTCCAGATTTTGTTTTCTCACTAACAACCATTTCAGTAAGAAAATGCTTAATAGTATCCCAAGATTCCAGAAGTCTTTCTACACACATGTAGTGAGAAAGCCAGCGTGTTTCACATAATTTTAATATTTTGCGATATTTTTCTTGGAAACATTCACAAAATTCCTTAAAAATAGCCGAACGTTTCGGACTGCTGTTAATGTAATTAGCAACTTTTTTAATGAAATCATCGCAAAATGAGGGTAATTTATCACATGCAGCACGCGCTGCTAATGCAGCGGAATGGCAAGGGCATGAAAATGTAAATAAACGTGGACATACTTCTTCTAATTTTCTTTTGAATGATAAATTTTTCCCTATCATGACGGACGCATTGTCGGATGACAAGGCAACAATATTTGAAAATGGTATCTGTAATTTGCACATTTCAAATTTAAATGCCTGAAACAACTTTTCTGCACTGGAATCTTTGGCATCAATATAAATTAATTTAACTAATTGAGATTGAATATCTAACGTCTCCGGGTCAACATAGCGAACAAGAAAAGTCATCCATTTAGTATTGCAAATATCGGATATTTCGTCAATAAAGACTGTAAATTTTGTTTTCTGAATTTTGTTAACGACACGTTCCGTTTCGACTGGACACAAAACGTTTGTAATAATATTTTTACATTTTGTTCGCCCCATGCTCATGCTTTTCAACGCAATAACATCATCTAAATCATCTATATTAACTTGAAAAAAGTTAAGAAAAACTCCAGCATTTTTATGAGGAATATTGTTCTCAGCAATTAATGCGGCAAATTTAATCTCCAATCTTTTTTTACGCTCATCAAATGACAAACGCGGTTTATTACTTTGCGTATTTGAATTTTCATTTGATTCGTTTTCTGTATTACAATTTTTTTGTGAATTTTCTATATGAGTTGTAGATTTTGCATGACGATGGATTTGCGATAAACCACCAACACTAGATTTATCGCATGTTAAGCAAAAGAATGAACTTGGATCATTTGGCACTTCACGTAACCAACATTGAAATTGCTCTATATCTAACCATTGTCGTTGAAATATTGATTTACGAACTTTTTTCGTTGGCAACTGATCATCATCATTACTATTTAACAATTATTTTTCTTTTTCTTTGTGATATGCAGAATCCACATGTTTAGAAATATGTGTTGAATTGCATGAAAAATTTTTATTGCATATATTACAGTAATAAAGACTATTATTAGATGATACTTTGCGTATCCAAGATTTATATCGATCATCATTAAGCCAAGCTTCTACAAAGCTTCGCTTAGGTCTTTTCGTTAATTTATCGCACATTTCCATTGATTATAAAATAATGACAGAAAACGAAAAATGCAAATGTTAAAATATAAATAGAAACGAAAAATGTTGTGAGTGTAAATTTGAGTGTGTGAATGTGACTATGAATACGAGTGTGTGTATGTGTACGTGTGTGTGTGTGCGTGCGTACCTCTAAAATTCGTGAAGTGATGAGTTCGTTACAATGTACACTCAACGAAGCGGTCAACGACACGACATTTTTTAACAAACAGGCAGACACGCATACACTAGAAGACAAATGAAAAACGCTTGTGACAGTGTTGACTCGCGGAACTAGCGGACGAAAAACAAAAGATATGGCGAAAGAGGACAGCGTGCACGCTACGATGCAGAATACGACGGGTTAGTAAGAAACAATTCATTATAATTTATTTAGATACTGTATCAATATATTTACATATAATGTGTATCAATGTTATTAATGTATTGGTAATAGAACAAGTATATCGTTCAGGCTGCGGTCCACTTGACGCTACAAATACTTTGGAACGTTCTTCTTCTCCTTCTTTCTTCATTGAAAGAAAAGAGAAGAGAAATCCTTCGAAGCATTTGTAGCGTCAAGTGGACCGCAGCCTTAGTAAGACTGATATTATCAGTATAATAAGTTGTAACAATATATTTTAGTACTATACTGGTATGATATCAGAAATATACTAGTATTATACATGAAAATGATAGTGATATGATACTAATATGTATTTTACTTATGTATTTTACAGGTCAAAAAAAGAATGCCAATGAAAAATTGGACCAGTTGTTGCAGTTGCATGAGCAACAGCAAACGCAGTTGCAACAGCTGGCCCAGCAAGTGCAAACACTGGCAGCAAACCAGGGCCAGCAGGGCCAGCAGGGCCAGCCGCAGCAAAGCCAGCAGGAAAGGGAGGGACAACACCTTCCGCAGCAGCAGCAACAACAGCAGCAAGGTATATTTTATATACATAGGTACATACATACATACATACATATATACATACGTGCAATGTAATATTACATAGCAATATTACATATGTATATATGTATACATAAAGAAATATACATGTGTGTGCATGTGTGTGTATGTGTGTGCATGTGTGTGCATATGTGTGTGTGTGTGTGTGTGTGTGTGTGTGTGTGGTGTGTGTGTGTGTGTGTGTGTGTGTATTGCTTTTCTGCCATTTGTCATTTATTTGTACATTTTAATTTCAGATCTTTTCCGAGGACGAGGCCGTGTCAGTGGAGGTGGGCGGTCGCGTGCCCGCTGGTACAGGCAGCGGGGGGGCCTCACCAAGTTCCCCTGGAGAGGTGGAAGTGGAGGAAGGGGGGGAACTACTATTAAAAATTATTATTTTAATTAAAATTTAATTAAAATGTAACAATAATAATAATAATAATATATTCAGTTCGGCCATTCAGCCTAAAACCGGGACTTGGTTTACAATTACTTCTTATCATTCACTCCTTCATTCATTCTTTTTTCCTTTTTCACATTCTCTCTCATTTTGCCTATTTCTTTCATCCATTTTACATTTGTTAACTTTCCTTCCTCTCCTAAAAAATCCCTCACTCTAATCCTATTCTCTCTATCTACATGTGTCAGTATATGCTCAATTGTTCCTTCTTCTTCTTCACACATCTGACAGTTTCTCCTTTCCACCGCCATCCAGAATCTGTTTCTTTTCTCTTTATTTCCACACCTCCATCTCGCAATCAACTTTTGGCCCCCTTTGTGTCCTTTTTCTCTCAAATACTTCGGTCTCTCCTGTGCCATTTTGTCCTTATATCTACTGTTGTATCTCGTGCTTCTTATCTTACTATTCATCCACTGTCCTAGTCTCTCTCTCTCTCTCTCTCTCTCTCTCTCTCTCTCTCTCTCTCTCTCTCTCTCTCTCTCTCTCTCTCTCTCTCTCTCTCTCTCTCTCTCTCTCTCTCTCTCTCTATTCTCTCTCCTCCCTCACCATGTCTTTTTGTCCGTCCTTCTCTTTTTCCTTCACACATTCTATTACCAATATTCTCTCTCCTCCCTCACCATGTCTTTTTGTCCCTCCTTCTCTTTTTCCTTCACGCATTCTATTACCAATTTTCTCTCTCCCTCCCTCATAGCCTTTTCCTCAAATCTTACTGCTCTATTTCCCGCAATTGAACTTTACTATCCCCGTTTCCCTATAAACTAAATAGTCCGGTGTACAGGAGTCGAGGTTTAGGGTCCACTTTATATACTTCTTTTGTATTCTTTCACATTCTTCTCTCTCTCTCCACCTCCAAATCTGTGCCCCATAGCCTTTGTCTGTATATACAAACTTTTACTTCCAAGTCTGTTATACATTTTTTTTAGGAACATTTAAAATTTTTTGATACAGCATTTTTTTAAAAAAAGATTTCAAAATTTTAAATATATTTATTTTTGGATGAGATTTAGGATGTGAGAAATACCTTAACAAATTAATGATGCACGGGCATATCGTTTTTTTAACCGTTCGAGAAAACTGTTTAACATTTTATATGATTGTGGACCATTCGTAGACTGGACTGCTACAAAAGACAGTATTTTAAAGCTACATGCTGCGGATGATATCATCTCTCGTTTGCAGATTGAAAATGTTCAATGTTATATTATGAAAATCTTGCACGCTTATAAAAACATACAAGAAATCTGCCAAAGAAATAGTGCTAAGAATTTATGTGCAATAAAACACACACATACACAAGGAAATGTAAAAAATTGATTTTTTATTATTACAATAATTTCAATATTGAAATTATTTTGTATTATTTGCTACCTAATGGTTGTATATAATCACTAACAAAATATTAATAACAAATAATAAATTAACAATTCCTTGCATTTCCTTCCTGACGGAAAAGACCACCACCTTCTCGCGGTTTCCGTTGAGCAACAGTATGCACGTTGTATATAAATACAAAATAAATTAAATAAGTAAAAATACAAGCTACAAGCTATAATTTTTTATTCAGAATTAATATTTAATTTTATTATTTACATTTAGATAATATTATCATGTTAAAGTTAATGTTGGTTTGTTATGTAAGAAATTAAAAAAAAACAGCGTGCATATTGGCCAAAAGTGGATTTTTATACATTGTTACATTTGCAAAGTTCAACTTTAATCAAAACAAATATTTCAAGGTCTGCAAATTAAAAAAAAAACGGAGAATTCTTTTAACTTTTTATGTTTATAAAGATTTATGTCATTGCATTTGGTAATTTTTATATTTTTAGACATTTTATTTACATATTATTCACAATTGAAATTGATTATACATATATCAGTGAATAACGACAAAATGATTGACATATATCTCGATATTTTATAAGAAAAGATTAAGTTTACAATAAATAACGTCGCCCATCGATTTGCCAACTCGAGATTCGGAGAATCGCAAGATCTGAAATATGTGCCAGCATACCCGGCACTGGCATAGCGACGTCATAGCACAAGAGAGAAGGAGACAACGATCGTGTTCTGTCCTTCTTTGCGCCGAGCGTACACGGACAGAGGAGCGTGGCATTAGTGTGCGTGGCTATCCCTTGCGCAGCCTTGCCGGCGCATCCCCTCCACACGCTGTAGCATGCTGGTCGGTCTGCACAGCGGCATCACTGGCTCGGAGTAATCTTTATTCCTATATTGCTTCTGAGTTAGCTGATTTATCGGCGGGCTCGGAGTAATTTCCTTTTCTATATTACTCCTGAGTTAGCTGATTTATCGGCGGGCTCGGAGTAATCTCTTTTCTATTCACTGCTGGGAACCTCAGCAGACTCTCTCGCTTTAATTCCAATCCTCCAAAATCGAGTCGACTTCCCGCGGTTAACGGTTTTTAACAATTAACAAACTATTAACTTGTAGTGGAATCCCGCGGTCCCCCCCTTAAGAAATCTCGAAGGGCCGTAAAACACGAGCGTGATCGTCAAAAGCAGCAAGAGCGAAGGAGATTAGAAAACGAACAAACTAAACCCGGTCCTTCGCGTGTCGCCAGTCCACCGCCTCCACCAACCTTCTCGGAGAAACCCTGTTCCTCTCAGCAGAGTCGCCCCGTCGTGCCACCTCGCCCTATTATTCTACCATCACGGCCTTTCCCCGCACCTTCTCGCCCTGTTTGTCGGGTGGCCCCATTCCGCGTGGTCCCCGTCAACCCCGATCCGGCCCCCCTGCTCGAACCCTCGTATTCCCCGGTTCCATCCCCGACCCCGTCGACCGCCTCGACCGTTGAGGTCCTCGAGGAGCTAAGCGATCCCGAAATAGTCACCTTAGATTAATTATTACTTTCCTTTCCAAAATTCTTGTTTCTATTCCACGAACATTCCTTTTCATATTTTTTTACTTTTAATTCCGACTTAATTTAAGTTAACATTTTGTAATTTTATTTCCCTTAGTTTAAATTATCGTTTGTATTTCTTATTTCTCGTAAGTCTTATTATCATATTCTACCCTTCCTAATTATACATTTTATGCTCAGTATACACATACACACCGTACACCTGTTCTAGTTAAATTCATGTAACTCCACTCTTTAAAGAAATTGTAGTGATGGCGGGCAGGATGTTAGTCTCGAAATAGATTCCTTCTCGATAATCCTGCCCGATCACCCTCGTACTAGTGTAACACCCGCGATTCACACACACATTCATCCGACATTCACACTCGTAATTTAACTGTATTTAATTCTAATTTCCCTGATTCTCATGTATTATTCACCTAAGTTATATTATTGTAATAAATGTTTATCTTATGACAAAAATTAATTTCAATCTGATTTAACTTACTACCTAAGACCTCTTACTTATAAGCTCCTCTCAAATTCGCACAAGGTCCGATCCCGAGTTAAAGGGATTAAATTCTCTGACTCAAAAGACGATCGCACCGCTCACGGGAGGCGTCCTAGGGTCCTTACAGACGTTGACCCTTCCTGAGCCATTAAAAGTGCGTTCGGCTCGCGCTACGCGCCCTAGAGCGTGTACCTGCGAGCAGTATTCTTAAGCGTCTAGTTGCGTCTAGTTGCGTCCTTCCTTACCCCGACCCCTCTGGTTAGCCTTTTCTTCGCTTCCCAGATTTTCTTATCCTAATTCCGGGGTTGGACGTAACAATTTTATAAGATGTAATAAACATAAAGAAGAATTAAAATCTAATATAATTCAAAAAATTACAAAACTATTATTCTTATATACATTCTGTAAAACAATTAATAGAATTTTATCTGGTCATGATACTCGGCATATACCTACAAATATTATATTTAAGCAAGCTATCGAACATTGTAAAAAAAAGCAAAAACGATATATAAGAAAAATGTAAAAATTCTTTTATTAAATAATACTTATATTTGTATCATAATATTTATATGTCAATACTTATATCCTACCCACATATTCTTATTAAAGTTGCAATTGTTAAGTTATAATTTAATAATAACTATTATGCTTTAATTAAACTAATGTAATTTTTTATTTTTAGGCTTATAACTTTATAGTTGCAACTTTTTTGTTTTCTTTTTTTAATTTAATTTTACAATTGCTTTTAGGTTGCAGTCCACTTTACGCTACAAATGCTTTGAAGTTTTTTTTCTATTTTCTCTTCATTAAAAGAATGGAGAACAGGAATGCTTCGAAATATTTGTAGCGTCAAGTGGACCGCAGCCTTATTAAATATGCTGTATTAGAAGTACGTCGGCCATATTGAATATTAGTTCGTCTACGTATATTAGCCCAGGTGGCGTTCAAAACACTGTTCCAAAGCAAACTATGGGAGTTGCTAATCTATTTATTAGTAATCTGTGTCGCCGACATTGAAGATCATTTCATTGCGACGATGACGAGGATCTGTTGTGGTTGGATCAGCGCGAGCTGATTCTGTTGGTGAAAAATAACTCGGCTCTGTACGCCAAATCAAGCAAGGAATATTCTGGTAGAGGATTTGACAAGGATTTGGCGTGGCAGACAATAGGATCGTGTCTCTCAAAGCCCCTGTCAGGTAGCTGAGAATTTTAATATATATTTTGTGATATAATGAGGTTAGGTTGTGACCGAACATTTGATCTTGGATATGTAGGACTTACTTTGAAGTTGAATATTATGGTCGCCACTGTGTTTTAGACGTTGACACAGAACGTATTTGCCCTTCGATCTCTTCGATGAATGGCTTCCTTCCTTCCAGAATAGATTATCATCACGCTGCTTGGCTCGTCAAGTTTCGCACTCGCGTTCGCGTTGCGTATGAGATATCCGGATATTGGGAAAGGAATTTCGAATAACTATTTGCTTTGCATTGATTTAACAATAACAAAATAATATATTTAGACTTTGGTACACAAGTACACTTTCGCACAAAATAATTGTGGATCAAACGGCTATCAGGCGTTGCCGGGTGCGATCCCGTGTTACGAGTCGGATATATCTGACCATTTGCCGCTTAACTATCGTTTGCAGTAAGAAAGATAATTATAAGTAAGCTATCTCGCGAACTAATCTTTCCCAGATACGATTATTACGATCGTTAATTATTATTAATGCTTGGATAACACTCAAATCTCGATTTACACGAATAGACTTCTTCGATGTGAATCTCAGAAAAGACTTCGATGTCACTCTTAGAAAATCCCGTCGGGAAAGACCTCGAGCGGATGCTCGGGCTTCCTTATATACCCTGGCTGTCTGTTCATTCCCACCATCACTCTTGTGGCCAATGAGCAGCCAGTTCTATATTTCTCGCTATCTCACTCTCTCATGTAGTCGACTGGTCTGAACACGTTTCCTGGAACTTCCTCGCGAAGTAAACAACTTCGAGAGTATCATATTACGTCAAAGGCTATTGCCGACGTTTAATTAAATGAAACTACGACGAAATATTTCTCGACATGCGACTACATGTTTTCTACTATTATTTTATGCGTATAATAGAAATAATATTTAAACTAATGATGAATCCTACGCATTCGCCCCTAAATGCATTTCTTGTCCCTAACGCAATATCTTTCACACTCTTGACTCTATACATTAATTAACGAGTATTCCCTGCTCATTACATGTGTTTCTAATATCGCGTAATCATTCTCTCTTTATTTTCAGGTACATCAGGCATTCTAGGACCCTAAGGACTCATCAGGTAAGTACAGGTAAGTATACGTTACGTATCAAACATAATAATAATCATACGAAATAATCGCTTTTCCCCTTTTAGGAAATTTTAGGTAAAATAATAATAAAACGCTTCGAGCGTTCGTAAAACGTATCCAACGTATTGAATAAATGATATAATAAATGAATCTATCGTTCCATTTAATATAACAATCTTACTTGCAAAATTCACTTAACTGACCTTGGTCAATGACATCTTCATATACGTATCATTATGCATATTTGACTTCAGGGATATGTTTTTTACTTTATTACAATATACTTTATGCAATAATATACGTATAATTATCGATAAATAACAAATTCCCAAAATTTATGAAAATCTCTAAAAATGTTTAGATTTGAATAAATAAGGGTTCGTTGGATTCCTCTTATGTCAAATAAACTTATTCTAACGTTAAAAGTCAAGATTTACGCAAATTAAGAAAGTTGACCTTGAAACGTGAACTTTCTTAATTTTAAGAAAATTAGCGTTTTTTCGCCATGGGTGTCTTTAGACAGTCAAACTAAATAATACTATTGCGTTTGCAACTTAAAAAATCAATTATTTAAACTTTTTACCTTGAAATGTGACCTCTGTAGATATTGGGAAAATTGAGTAATAAATTATATATTCTCTCTTTAAGTGTCACTAGGAACACGCACATATCATAAAAATATCGTATTTAGGCTTATTTCCAGTTTTCTCAATATTTTGCAAAATTCTTAAATAATTAAAAATATGAAAATTAAACACTGTGGCTCGCTTCAGGGAGTCACTAGGAATATTTTGAGACTAGTTAGAACTCAATCGCATCATTATTTCCATGCATGACCTTGAAGAAGGTCACATTAAAAGGTCATTTCTCGAATTAATGGAATATATGAAAATCAAAGTATGTGGCTCGCTTCGGGGAGTCACTACGAACATTTTAAGACCTTTTGGAAGTCGATCGCATTATTATTAACAAAGTTACCCAAAATTCGTAAAATCTTAAAATAATTAAAAATTTGAAAATCAAACCATATGGGTAGTTTCTCTAGGTGAATAGAAAATGTTTAAGATGAATTAGAATCAAATCGCATCATTAATGACGAAGGTCATTTGAAGGTCACCTTGAAAAGGTGAAATCTCTTTTTAATGAGAAATTTCGTAATTTTACTATATATCCATGTTCTTTAGGATAAAACAAAACGTTTGACACTAATAAACTCAAAATCGGACTGTAAATAAACAAATTCACAAAAATTATCAAAAATTGAAATTATTGATATTTATTATCAAAAAACTATATGGATGTGTTCTGTGAGTCTCTACGAATGTGTTCATACCCTTTGTATGCTGAATTTGTCCAAAATGCAGAAGTGCACTCAAAAGTAGGTCCATATATTTGGCCCCTCATCTACGACAAAATACAAAAATATTAATATATTCGGATTGTACATCGTTTGTACATGAATGTACTATGATTTTTAGTGTTTGTACATTCTTGGTTAATTAAAAAAAAAATAAAAAAGTTTTACTAACAAGACCTCTAAAAGTTAGCCCTTCATTATTTCAAAAATAATGATAAATCACAGTTTATTGTGCTTAATCGTTTGTACATCGTTTGTACATCGTTTGTACATTCTTATTAATTGATTTACTTTTCATTTAAATATATATTTCTTTGTTTAAAATATAAATAAATAATTTTTATTTGAATTCGGCGGGTAAATCTTCGGCTGGTAAGTGCGTTTACATTGGCGTCAATTCTACCAATGTCAAGACTCAAACAGTAGCCAACTGTTAAAAGGAAAAAAATCGCTTTATAATACTTTATGTAAATGCGTAAACACTTACGAAATTGTTTACGTGAGTTTATTTTGACAGACTTGGTTATGTCATCGGCGATATTTTGTTTGTTGAATAAAAGTCATAAAATTCGAAATAAATAGTACAATTTGTTACAAATTAACATAACTCTCCACTTGTATGTTGTTTTTTTGCGACCTTTATAGTGTACACGTGGGTCTGTCGCGTCCGACGTTATTTTCTTCCCGAGTGGGACTCAATTGGCCACGTCATCAATTGGCCGATTTAAAATAAAAATATCTGATTGGTTGGTGAAAAAACTCCAGGCACCGGGGGCTGTGGTCAATCGCAACGTAGTACAAAACATCTGTCTACATTGTAATTGACGATTTGATAGTCATTTTGATAAACATCGTTTATTATTTAATATTTTATTTTTAATGATTTACAAGCAGATGTTGTTTTGGCACCGACGCCGTAGACCCACGTATACAGGTAGAGGGATAATAATAATTATTTTAATTAGTGTATAATATTTATATATTTATATTTATAATATTTATAATATTTATAATATTTATATTTATATTAATAAATATTTATTACTTTATTTATTTTATTTTTTCTCTTAACAGTTATAACATATATATTTAATTAAACATATATATATATATATATATCATATATATTTTGTCAATGTAAACGCACTTACCGGCCGAAGATTTACCCGCTGAATTCAAATAAAAATTATTTATTTATACTTTAAACAAAAAAATATATATTTAAATAAAAAGTAAATTAATTATTAAGAATGTACAAACGATGTACAAACGATTAAGCACAATAAACTGTGATTTATCATTGTTTTTGAAATAATGAGGGGCTAACTTTTAGAGGTCTTGTTAGTAAAACTTTTTTATTTTTTTTTTAATTAACTAAGAATGTACAAACACTAAAAATCATAGTACATTCATGTACAAACGATGTACAATCCGAATATATTAATATTTTTGTATTTTGTCGTAGATGAGGGGCCAAATATATGGACCTCTCAAAAGTGTCCAAATCTGATCTATCGATCTGAAATCGATTCTGGGCATATAACTCCCTTCAAGAGAACACAATTAAGTAACCGAGATCCATCGTCAAAAGCCTCCAATAATCTTTATATGTCAAAATCAGCTGATCAGGCTTCGTTCTTATTAGATGGCTCAGCTAAGTCAATTCGGGTATCTCTGAACTCGTTTAAACTCACACACAATGAATTTACTCGAAATTATTATCACGTAATACTATTTCCCGTCTCTCGACTGAAATGATACGGTTTGAAATTCTGTGCCTTTTTATAACGAAAATACTAATGTGTATGTGCTTGGGCACATGATAACTTATATCTATTAATACTGTGTATCGCCACATATTTAATATATATTTAACGCTATCAACACGTATCTAATTCTAACCCAGGTAGCAAACACAAGTCATTTTGACGTCAAATACTAGTCATGTTTGTACAAATGACGTCAAATGACCAAAAAGCGACTATGTCTTTAAAAATGACATTATACTGACGTTATTCCATAACGTCATTATGACGTCTATTTTTAGTCATTTTTGGTTAGGTTAACCTATATGACATCGGCGACTAATAATGGACGTTTATAAAACGTCATTTCTTAGACCATCTAAAGACGTCTTAAAGTCGTCCAAATAATGTCTTTTTGTAATATAACTATTTTTACTTCTTAATATTGTTTAATAAAGTAATAATAAAATAAAAACCACAAAATTAACTACAATGTGTTTGTTTCGCAACTTTATGATTGAAGTGGCGAATTTATGGTATAAGTGGATGTAGTTGCGTGTGATTATAGTTTTATGATAACTATTTCACGCAGTGTTATAGCTATCAAGAAGATTATCATTACAAGAATTTTGAACACTTTAAAGATGTACCTGTTATAGACAAGTACAGTTAATAAGGAAGCATCAGGGTGAGAAGATCGTCACTGTCCACTGGATCATCGAAGTCAAGCGACTCGGACGCGGTACTGTACTAGGATGGGTGACCGCCTTGAGAGCGGCTATACGCACATGGCATGTAAACAAAACAGTTAAAAAAGTTTTTTTTTCTTAGATAATGAAAAAGAACATTTTTTTATAAACGTTTATCAAGTAGACATTTTAATATTTTAATTTCATCAAAAACATTTCTAGAAACCGGTATGTCGTACAATGGAACTATTTTTGCCGTCAATAAGACGTCAGAAAATGACGTCAATTGTCTGTGACATTAGACCGTCATTTTAACGTCATTATGCCGCCAGTTAGTGACGTCAGGAATGGTCAGTAAAGGACCAAAATTTGACGTCAAAATGACTTGTGTTTGCTACCTGGGAATGTTATAAGTCTTTATTCAAAATATATGAATATCAAAAATATGACCGCTGTCATATATATCAAAGGTAAGTATATCATACTGGCTCGTTTGGAAGAGCTATGTTAATATTAATATCTCTATGAATATTATTTCTAGACGTTAAAATCAGGTAAGTCAGTAATATACTGTTCATTATTAATACTATGGTAAGTATTATATAAATAATAAAAAACTCTGTTTCAATCTCGCTTTGGTCTAACATTCTTACTCGATTGATACACATTAATGTCTTTTATTATCTGTTACAGGCTTCGACCAACCTCTATGCTGTCTGGGAATCAGCTGGCTTGTCCTCGTCCTCGAGATGTATCATCTGGCTCGACTCCATCAGCTGTTCCTCGGCTACGTCAGACTCGCTGTCGTCTATTGGTATTGTCGTATCAGCGTCAGAGCTGACATTCTCTTTATTATCGTTATTATCGGAATTACTAGGGATAGGAGTGGACGTATGGATTCTGGGCTCGGATATCTTTCTCTCGGCCTTGGTCCTGGTCGCCTCCTTAACTGGTGTCACCTCCTTCTTGGCTGACATCTGTGCAGCTGCCTTACCCTTCAGCAAAAGTTCCAAGAATGACAATGCAGCCGGCTGGCCTTTAGGCGTCGGTTGCAAGGTTAGGTTGCCCTGCCAGTGGGGTATGGACGTGTCTCACGAGTGCTCCGTATAAGTGTTGAATAAGTATTTCTAAATACCAATTTTCCTGTTAAATTTTGATATGTGGTGATTAGTGCTATTTTACTGACTAGACTGATATATAATTCATTATGGATTTGTTAATGATTGTCGAAATATTAACGATTTTATATCTTGTGTGGCCACGCCCATTCACGTCGCTGAGCGATGCCTCGTGCCGCGCTCAAAGTGCCTCGATATATTAACGATATATTAACAATCCGCCTTTCATCTGTGGATAATCGAATATATTTCGATCATGGGCGTCGATATATATCCGGCAATGTGGATATTTCTTAACAGTTTTCATAATTATTGACAGGAATCAACATTTGTTCTGCCACGTACGTGTAATGGCCGCCTTGCCTGCATAACTGAAGGAAATTTCATGGCAATTATTTTCGGTCATTTTCTCTATTGAGCCTCATTCGGACTAATATCTTTTAATGAGGGATGATGTGAATATTTAACTTTGGTGAGTCTGTCTGTACTTGAGTGACGTTATGTATCGTATCGTCGACCTACCGTCTTTGCATACTGATAGTGTCTATTTCTCGATATTCTGGAGTGATTTTCACTTATATTATAATTATGGCGGTCTCTACTGACGTGCGGGACTTTATCATCATTCTGCCGTTATGACTCGCGATGATGAAATAAATTCGGTGAATCTGTCGAACCGTTCCTCAAAATGGCCGACTTCGTGTCTCCTGAAATCACGAAATCATGGAGGACGTTGTGCGTACGATTCGTCCCGTCGCATGATGGGAGCGCGCGATGATTGATATCGATGTGCACTCTCCTGGACGTGGAATGCATCTCGCGCGTGGATCTCGCGTATCGGAGTGTTCCCCTCGCGCCGGGGGTGTGTTGCGCGACGATGTTTCCCGGGTGCCGCGTCTCCCGCGCGTGCATAAAGATCTGTGCCGTCGGGCTGATACTCCGTTGGACTCGCGACACGTGCATATCGGACTTAGTGACGTGTTCGCTGGATTTACTTTTGCGCTTATATTGCAGTGACCCGTGCGGGCACGGGGATTGACACCATCGGGCTATATGCTGCATTGAGACTCGCGGTCTTCGTCTCTGGTGCTCGGCTCCGTGTTTAGATCGATCTCGCCGGGCTTATTCTTTGATTGTTGCCATCCGGCCAACTTAACCTGCATACTGCTGGGCCGGCTAACAGGCCGTTCCCTGTGTTTGTGTAAATACTGAAATGACTTTTGTCAGGTCTGTCAGGGCGCCTGTTGGAGTGCTTGTTAAGAGTTAGGATCTGTATTTAAACCGCATTTAGAATATCATGACTTTCTCTTTATTCGCTCTCGGGGTGTCTGCGCTGTCTATGGGATTCGAATTTATATCTATATCTAATTCTAGTTTATAATTTATAATTACTGCACATACTGCAAATCGCGCGTGAAACATTGTAGTAATAATTTAACATAGCGACAGGATTATATTTACTTTTAGTTTTGCCAGTCATAGCTGCGTTAGATGGGTGCATATATTAGCATAATACAGTTTCTGCAAGGTAATGCTTGCTTGCGTTATTTTATAATATAGGCAGGCTTAAAATATTTGTAATATATTGTTCTGACAGTTAATCTTGACTGTGATTTGTCAAATGTTTTGCTGTTGGTGAAGTGTACTTGTCTGTTGTCTCAATGTATTAATATTCATTGCCGATAATAAATAATAAATAAACGTCTAAAACTATATTATACCCTTCCTTACATATATATCATAATTTACTGCACGGTAAGTGAATGTTAAGTTAATGTTTATTATCTGTCACTATAGATTGCGACAGGTTAGTTTCTCGGCGCGCGCGTGAGTTTCCATTACCTATGACTATGAATCATGGGATGGATAACTCACCTACTAAGATCTAGGGAATTTTTTATCTTATGGCGGATTCATATGTACAGATATTGTATTCACGACATTTCAGTGAATTTTGACCATTTTGAGTAAATCTTTTATTAATCAATGATATTGTGGATATTTATGTGGAAATATTAATTTGTTTAAACATAAGTTTGTTTAATTTTCAATATTTATGCAATATCGGTATTACTGTATATTTTTTGATAATCTAATTGTTGTTATCATGGTGTATGTGTTGAAATATTATTTATGAACCTATATAACTTATAAATTTTGTTAATTATATTTTTATGCATGAATTCCGTATAACGGATGTTGTACATATGCTTGGCGTCAATTTGAGCTTTTCTTTATCCAGATATAAATTTTTTTCGAATTAGCGACGAATTATTATAATTTTTCTGATTGTCCAGAATTTGATCACTCTTTTGATAATTATTTATCTGACAAATATACTTGGTATTGATTGGAGATTATATTACCCAAGTATAAATTTATGTGTCTGCGATAATTTATTATAAATTTTTGATATTTGTAATTTTTACATGGAAATTTTGAATAATGGACGTTTTACATATGCTTGGAGTTGGCTAAGACCGTTCTTGTCCAAGTATAATTTTTTCAATTTTGTTGCAAATTATTTATGTTTAAAATTCGATTATTTTGACGATTACTCACTTGACAAATGTGCTTGGTATTGATCGGAGATTATCTCACCCAGGTGTATTTTCTGCGTACTTGCGATAATTTACCTAAAAATGTGTAAATATAGGTGTGTCTATATAACTTTGTTGTCTCACCTGATATTAAAGAAACAAATGAAATAAAATAAAAAAAAGAAGAATAAATAAATTTAAAAAAAAATTGATATACCAGGTGACTCTCTCGTCGGTAATTTTTTGTAATAATTGCGCTTACGTACTGCAAAACTGGAATTAATTCTTCGATTGATTTTCAGTAATAATGTATTGCGATCTTGCGAAATAGTCTTAAAACTATTTAATTATGAATTGTGTACTTGATAATGCAACTATACACTCTTGGAATATAATCGAATTTTCTATGTAGTATTTTCCGGTTATAAATAAGGTCTGCTGACTCTTGGAGTCTTCGCTATGTTTACCTCTGCGTACTGACTGTCTGCGAGGGATTAAATTTTTAATCTCTAAAACATCAGAATTTTGGGCTCGACCACGAGCAAACATTGTACTCTGCCCACGTTTTCTGCTCACGTTTTGCGAGGGATTAGAGTAGACTGCAGTTTCTACAACAACTGCTAGATGTACCCTTGGACAAGGTGCATCTGCGGTGGGCTATGTCCTAGGGGAAGGACACCCCAATAAAAAACCACTAAAACAAACATGGCTATGCAACAGGATAATGATTTGACCCCGCTGGATGCTCGGATCTCCAGCGATCGGCGTGCCTCCCCTATTGTCCCTGGGCGGAGCATGTCGTTAGCTTGCGAAGGGCTACCGCCGGTGTTGACCTCGGGCACCGGTGGAGAAACCACTACCGAGATGACTGAAATTAGCTCACAGCAGTCAACAGGCGACCTCGTTAGGGACATCACTGAGGGCGATTATCTTGATCGTCCGGTTGTCTCCTCTCCTGATCGTCGACTGTCGTCTGAATCGGATCATTTTTGTCAGGTGGATTTTTTAACGAAAAATCGGGACAACACGGATGCTGACGACGCAGAGAAAAGTCAAGATATCATGGATACCGATGATGCTGAAAACACAATTCTGGAAGCTAGTCCTACCTATGTTCCCGACTCGGAGGAGGAACAGGATGAGGTCAGACGAGTCAGACGAGATGAGGTCAGACGCCTAGTAGTGTGTCACATTGTTTTGAGCCTTTCGACTCACGAGACTCCTAGAGATATCATTGCCACCTTTGACTAGAGAGGATACGGCCTTAGAGGCGTTCAGGCATAATCCCACGGATGGTAGCTTCGCACCACCGGCCGCTCGACCGAGTGCGTGAACCAAATGTCCGAACCTGCGGTTCCTCTCGTACTGAGCAGGATTACTATCGCAATGACTGGTCATCAGCAAGGTAAAACTAACCTGTCTCTTAGGAGCGATAAGAGGAAGGCGGAGACCTCCCCCCCTGAGGGGGACCTCTCGTCTTCAAATAAAACTCCTTTGAAGAGGACTAAGTACATCGCGGGAAGGAAAGTGAAAGTAATTAGTGGAAGCACTACTACCTTGACACCCGGCTCATTGGCTGCAACAACCTGCATAAGAGTCATGGAAGGGGGAGAAATGCGTGCCCTCGACACTGAGAAACTCTCAGAAATGGCCTCTGACTGCGTTCAGAAGGTTGATAGAATCCGTGTCGGAAGCCAGAGGTTCTCAGGACCACTCAGTAGGTCAATGAAGGAAGGTCTGATCAACCTACAAGAAATAATTAAGACCTTGGTAGATCGAGTGAATGACGCTGGAGACATTTCCTCATTGAGGGTGCAAGTGGCGAAGCTCTCAAAGGAACTTCGTGCCTCAAAAAAGGAAGAGGAGAAGACAAAACGGGAGTATACCGCCATAATTAAGGAGAAAAATGAGCTCAGAGAGGAGATGAAGAGTCTCCAACAAAGACTGATGGCTTTAAAGGACAACACCAGTATCAGGACAAGTCCTCCGGTTTTCAGGTTTGGATCTTCTCAACAACCTTCGTTCGGAGCTTCCCAACAGCTTAACATGGAAAAAACTTCGGCGCCCGTTGAAATTACGAGGACGGAATTATCCTCCAGCGTTGTCTCTCGAAAACTACATAAGGATATAGTCGAAGCTGACTTTCTTCCACCTCGGCCACTTCTCCAAAGATGCCCAAGAATAAAAACCAGAAGTAGGGCAAAACCTAGAGTCACTAGTGAGGATCACCTTTCCAAAAAATGGACATTAATTGAGTCGGGCGCTGAGTCTCGCTCTGAGAGAGATAGCAATACTGGTGCTGGAGATACCGCGGATGGTAATTACAGACGGCCCTCCTATGATGGCGTCAGTCTTGGAAGAACCCGTCGTATATCATCCTCCGACTGGGTTGAGGACTCGGAGGACGGCTCTATCCTTGCGACAAAATCCGAGATTAAGGAACTAAGTAAGGAAATTTCCAAGTTGGTCGAACGTAGA
The DNA here is from genome assembly GCF_030848795.1 of Temnothorax nylanderi. NCBI lineage: Eukaryota > Metazoa > Arthropoda > Insecta > Hymenoptera > Formicidae > Temnothorax > Temnothorax nylanderi. The sequence continues at coordinate 43,196 of NW_027249860.1, forward strand.
CACCAACTTAGTAGGAAGGTGTCGACCAGACAGCCAGGAAAACCTCCCAATCTACTATCTACGGATATTCCAAAGAAGGCTCGTAAGACTTCTTTTCGAAATCCTGTGGTTAGTGATTCAGATGCAGAAAAGAGGAACCAGCGCATTTTACGTGATAAACCTGTTTCAACTGGAGGGAACCAACGCAGCGGGACCCAACGAAGAGCCCCGAGAACCGCTGCGGTTTTAATAACTAACGTAGACCCCAAGACGTCCTATTCTGACATCTTAAAGAAGGCTCGCGACGAACTACCTTTAAACAACTTGGGGATTGAGACTTCCAAAATTAGGAAGGGGATCAACGGCGGTGTCGTTATTGAGATCCCCGGAATTGATGGTACCTTAAAGGCTGACAACTTAGCAGCCAAATTAAGAACCGTCCTGGGAGTATCAGCTAGAATAACTAGGCCAACGAAGACCGGAGAAATCCGGTTATGGAATATGGACGATTCTACTACGCCTTCGGATATCGTCAATATAATTTCGGTTACTGGAGACTGCGATGAGTCCCAAATTAAAATTGGAAACATTTGTGCCATGAATAATGGCCTCTTCTCGGTGTGGGCTAAATGCCCGCTGGCTGCGGCAGTGAAAATTGCCGAACTGGGCAAAGTAAGAATTGGTTGGACTGTAGCACGGGTCGAGCTGTTAAAAGCTAGGCCCGTGCAATGTTTTAAGTGCTGGCGCTTCGGCCACGTGCGTAATACTTGCACATATCGGGAGGACCGCACTGGCCATTGCTTTCGTTGTGGATCCCAAGAACATAGAATTAATACCTGCAGGAATGACGCACATTGCGGGAAACGGTAAACAGAGCAATCATTGTCTCGGCTCTTTAGACTCGTGCTCTAAAATGGATTTGACAAGGCCTAGGTCTGGCGTAAGAGGTACCCGGTCATAAATGGCTACCTTCATACAGGCAAATTTAAATCGTAGCAGGGAGGCCCAGGACCTCCTTGTTCTACATGCAAATGAGCTGGGTGCCGCGGTGTGCGTGGTATCAGAGCCTGCCCGCATGCCCGGCACTCAGCAATGGTTCACTTCTTCGAACAATCTGGCGGCCATCTATGTTAACGTCCGTATTGCTGATTATCCTGCAACTTTGGTGGCACAAGGAGTTAACTCTGTGCTTGTCAAGTACAACAATTTGCATGTTCTTTCTGCGTACATCTCTCCCAATATAAATATTGTACAATATTCGTCTTTTCTGGATGAACTTACAACTCTCCTTACGGGTGTTCCTAGTGGCACCAACGTTATAGTATGCGGTGATTTCAACGCTCACGCGCAATATTGGGGTGCTAACCATACGGATCTTGAAGGTGATCTACTTATTGCGTGGGCCGCTCAGTTTGATTTACGTCTTATAAACACCGGTGACGTTCCCACCTTTGAGAGTTATCAAGGCGCCTCCATCTTAGACCTGACCTGGGCTTCCCCAGATTTAGTAAATAAAGTAATGGACTGGACAGTTTGTTTGGACCTGGAGTCATTGTCTGACCACAGATATGTGACATTCCGTGTCTCGGACTTTTCTCGGAGCATTTCTGCACTTCCCAGATTGCAGCGCTGGAACTTTAAGAAAATGGATGCCGACTTTTATAAAGCCTCAGTGGAATGAACGTGCGCAGTCACTCCAACTGATGACAATTTTCTGATCGAGTATAAACCTGATCGATGGATTCACCATTGCATTTCCAATGCCTGCCACGCTTCCGTTCCACGTGTTAGTGCTAGAAGACCAAATTCTGCTTATTGGTGGAATGAGACTATTTCTCAATTAAGATCCGAGACTGTTGCTGCAAGGAGACTGTGGACTCGCGATCGCCGTAAAGATCCACCCGAACTTCTTGAACAGAAGAGGATGCATTACATTGAAGCGAACAGAAAGTTACGGCTCTAGATTCGCCGTGCCAAGACTGAGTCATGGCAGGAGCTAATTTCTAAGCTCGACGAGGACCCTTGGGGACTACCTTATAAGATTGTCCTCAATAGACTAAGGAAACCTGCCCCGGGACTTTCGTCTACTCTGGAGTTACCCATCCTTAACCAACTACTGGATGGGCTTTTTCCGCCTGGTAACGAGCTTACGCCAGTCGACCTTGGCGACTGTGAGGCAGATATGTACCCCGTCACCAACCGGGAGGTCATTGAGGTCATCAAAAGCAAAAAGAAGTCGAACACGGCTCCTGGACTGGATGGCTTTAAGGCCACCGCTCTCAACAGACTTCCTCTGGTCATGACTGAACGTTTGCCCCGTGGGTGCCACGTCGTCTGCTACGCAGACGATACACTGCTACTCATCGAGGAGGACGACTTCGACGCCGCTTGTGCGCTAGCCGTGGAATACCTTGAATACATCTTAAAGAACATCAAGTTTCTGGGTCTCATGATCTCATGGCCCAAGTCTGAGGCCATGTTTTTTGGTCGACATCCGCGTAACGCCGTCTTCGCGTTTCAGGGCATAGAAATCCCTATATTAAATTACATGAAATATTTGGGTGTAATTATAGACTCTAGATGGTCCTTCAGCAGACATATAAACTACATAGCTAAAAAGGTATCTAGAGTAAGTAAAGCATTGTGCGGTATTCTGCCGAATCTACGCGGGCTTATCGAACATAAACGTAGGCTATACTATAGCGTCATACTTTCTATCGCTTTATATGCAGCGCCCATATGGAGTCAGGCTGTCTTCTGAAAATAAACAACGTATTATGAGGAGAGCTCTCAGACTCTCGGCGTTGCGTACTACCATGTCGTATAGAACTGTATCGTACGAAGCTGCGACTTTGTTGGCGAGGATTCCCCCGCTCCATTTATACGCGGACTACTTGCGCCGCGCGTACTTACGCCTGCGTGAACTGAAGGAGTGTGGTTTGTTTAATATTGACTCTCCTTCAGAGGTTAGAGATTTGGAGTGGTGTACTTTGAGAGAGCAGTGGCTCGAACATATCGGTGACAACAGTCTACCCGGCAAAAGGACACGAGAAGCCATTTCTCCGTCCTTCGACTTGTGGCTTGATCGCCGTTCTGGCTTTTTAACATTTAGAATTACGCAACTTATTACGGGACATGGATGTTTCGGATCCTACCTTTGCCGAATCGGCAAAGAAGATACTCCTACCTGCAGATACTGCTCTCTGGATGACGACACCTCAGAACATACCTTAGCGATATGTTTGTTTTGGAATCATGAGCGCGGCGAATTAACTGCCATTGTAGGCCAAGATCTTTCGTTGGCGGTAGTCATTAATCAAATTTGTAAAACGCGCGAAGAATGGCGTGCTTTCTCCGTTTTCGCGGAGCGGGTCCTTTCCCGCAAGGAAAAGAACGAACGAATTAGACAACAGGGTCTTATGGACCCCAACATTGTAAATATCGGCGTTGTATAATTGTTAGGTTAGGTTTATAGGTTGTTACTCATATGTACATAGGAATTATTACTTTCTCTGCTGCGTGCGGTGGGGTGGTGGTGTTCTGGGGGTGGCTCCGCTGGTCCTTTCCGGGCTTCGTTCCTCTTGGGGTCCGGTGCATCGTGTGAGCGATGTTCCCGGATCCCTGGGGGGGGGGTGTTGGGCTGGGTTTGGCCGGCGGTGCCGCCTCCTGGTCCCGCTATCCCTCGTCGCGTGTACTTGGTTTCTGCACACGCATATAACATTTTTCTTTTCGGGGCTGTCGCCTCGAGGTCTGGGTCCTCCTGGGGTCGGCCGGCCGGGGCTGGCTGCTCGCTGCTTTTGGGGCTCTGGCACCATTGTAGTGGCAATGGCTGCTTGGAGCTCATTGTGGCCGCCGGGTCCGGTTGGTCGTCCCCTGGGGGCCCCTTGCGGTCCTGGGGTGGACACACATGCCTCCGATCTAGTATATTTGTCGTACTCTGTCTCGGGGGCGACACTTCTTCTCCGCGTTTAATAAACGCGGCATGGGATGCGGGACCCGGAAAATACGGGTTCCCTACTTTTACGGTGGTGGGTATATGTAATCCCTCTATCCTTGCGAGCTTGTGAAAAGCAAGTTTCGCGTTTAATTTCTTGTGGAGCCCCCTCTCCGGATAGAGGGGCTCCCGTTTGTTTTTGTTCGTGCACGTCTGTGGAATGTGTGCGTTCTATTCACGGGGGGGGGGGGGTGTGGACTCTCCCGGACGAACGGTATCGTAACCAATGACGAGGACCCTCGATGGTGTGATTGCCCGCTAATGATTGCCTGCGATCATAATCATTATCATGAGGGTTCTCTGAGGTGGTCGGGTGTCAGTCGCGTAGACCCTGGATGTTTACATCATTGGTGTCTCGTGTACCTGTCATCCGACTAGTGCTCGTTCTTTTCGGGGGATAAAGTGCCCCTCCTAGGATGACCTCCTCGTTAGTCTTCTTGTCTTCTAATTACGTGTTTTCCTAGCGCCCTGGCGTGTGAACTGTCCCGTTGCTCGATGTGATACCTCTGGTCTACCGTGTAACGTGACTGTGGTCCGATGTGCTGAATGTTAGGGAGAGGGGTTTTAGTGGGTGCAAGCCCGACATATCCTGGGTAGCCGGGGCCCAGGAATACGCGAGGTATTTCCCCTCTTCCGCGTAAACAAACAAAAAAAAGGTTGCCCTGCCAGCAGGTTGATATTTGTTGGATTTTAGGACCAGAGGCTTTTTGTTTTATAATCTTTGCCGACGTTTTGGCAGAAAAAGGCGAAAAGTGGCTGTCTCGTTGAAAGGAAAGTCAGGCCAAGGAACGATGGCACAATATGTATCCACATGGCCGTTGTATGAAGATTGCATGTTCCTAGCAGACCATATTGTTGCACGCAAGTATGTGTTTTGTTTCATGTGCAAAGTATACATATATTTTGACAAAACTGGGTCATATCATGTTTTGATCTGTTTTCCAGAACATCAAGTAGCTACAGTGCTTTGCCAAACATTCAATAGGCTGCAGCTGTGACACCCAATTTTCAAGCTGGCGGAGCCGCGCCAACGTTTGCCCGGCCCTCTCCCTCCCCCTCACCCTCGCCACCTGTATTCAGGTCAACTGTTGCCCGGCTCTCCTCCTCACCCTCGCCACCTGCATTCAGGTCTCTTGCCCGACTCTCACCCTCACTCTTGCCATCTGCATTCAGGTCAACTCTTGCCCAACCCTCACTCTCACCCTCGCGATCTGTATTCAGGTCAAATCTGCCATCTCAATCTATTCTACAAGCCATAAGAGAAGCTGGATTGAAATCAAAACGCACTGTTCCTGAGCCTGACAATTTTGCTGCGAAGAAGAAGAGGGATGATGATATGTTGACTCAGGCAATTGTAAACCAAATAAGGCAGCTGTCTTCTATGACAGCTAAATTCAATGATTCTATGAATCCTACCTCCAGTATACAGATAATAGTAATTCAATTCTTCACGCTATCTCCATTGCTTTACAAGGTGTGCCTGTTGAAAGGCACCTGGAGTGCATGATGGAATTATTGTCCATTATAACTGAAAAGTATGTTAAAAAGTGATTGTAATGTTTTTTGCATAATTATTAGAATTTATTTTAAGTCTGATTATATTATTTTAAGTCTGATTGTATTATTTTAAGTCTAATTATATTATTTTAAATCTGATTATAATATTGTGTCTAATTATATTATTTTAAGTCTGATTATATATTACGTTACTTATGTTTATATTGCTTTGATATCTACTGTATTACTTTGAATTGCTTTCAACTTACTGTATTACTTTCAACTGTATTATTAAAATGAAAAAAGGAGGAGAAATTATTTGAGCTTTGAAGAAATAATATGAAATAACACGAATTACAGGCAAAGAAATAAAAAGATGAGATCATTTTATTGTTACGTCCAACCCCGAGATTAGGATAAGAAAAACTGGGAAACAAAGGAAAGGCTAACCAGAGGGGTCGGGGTAAGGAAGGACGCAACTAGACGCTTAAGAATATCGCCCGCAGATACACGCTCTGAGGCGCGTGGCGCGAGCCGAACGCATTTTCGATGGCTCAGGAAGGGTCAACGTCCGTAGGGACGGTAGGACGGCTTCCGTGAGCGGTGCGATCGTCGGTCCTCTTTCGAGTCAGGGAATTCAATCCCTTTAACTCAGGATCGGACCTCGTGCGATTTTGAGAGGGAGAAGAGTAGTGGGTTAGATGTTTTTAAAATTAATGCAGTTTGAAATTAACATTTAACATAAGATAAACATTTTATTACGATAAAATATTCTATTACAATAATACAGGCTAGGTGAACAATAGATAAGAATTAGGCAGATAAACTGAATACAATTACAAGTATAAATGGCGGATATGTGTGTAACGTGTGTGGATTCTTCTCGGGTGGTACATAAGTGCGGAGGTGATCGGGCAGGATTTTTAAGGGAAAACTTATTTGGAAATGGCCATCCTGCCCGCTATTATCACAATTATTTAAGGAATGAAGTTACATAAATTTAGCTATTGTAAGAGTGCGGTGTGTGTACTAAAAACAAATAGTTAGTCAAGAGTAATCATCTCGGGATGGACTACTTCTTCGAGATCGAGGGTCGAGGCGGTCGAGGAGGTCGGGGACAGACTTCGGGAAGAGGAGGGGGAATCGGGAGGTTCTAGCAAGGAGGCGGGATCGGGGTTGACGTGGACCACGCGGAAAGGAGCCACGCGACAAACAGGGCGAGAAGGTGCGGCTACAGGGCGAGAAGGTAGGACGACAGGGCGAGAAAGTGCAACAACGGGGCGATTCTCCTGTGACAAACAGGGTTGCTCCGTAAAAGCTGGTGGAGGCGGTGGAGTGGGGAGTCGCGGAGGACCTGCGTTGACTGATTCCTGAGGGAAGTCAAGCTCCCTTTGCGTCCGCTTGTTCCGACGATTCCGTATATGTCTCGCGGCGGTTCGCGACCTCTTGGGGGTGGGACTACCCGAATCCACTACAAATTAGTGGATTGTTAATACTTAAGCCCACTAATTGCGGGGAAGTCAGCTCGGGTTTTGGAGATTAGAGAGACAAAACAATAGCTCGAGTCCACCGACGAGTCAGCTAACTCGAACCAATAGATTATTCCGAATCCACCGATAAATCGGCCAATCCGAGAATAGCAGAAGAGATTATTTCGAATCCGCCGATGAATCGGCTAATCCGGGAATAATAGAGGTTATTCCGAATCTGTCGATGAATCGGCTAATCCGAGAATAATAGAGGTTATTCCGAATCTGCCGATGAATCGGCTAATCCGGGAATAATAGAGGTTATTCCGAATCTGCCGATAAATCGGCTAATCCAAGAATAATAGTGAAAAAGATTACTCCGAATCCGAACGAATAAGGTTTAATGTTTAACCAAGAGACTTCCCGTACACGAGAATGTATAAAGAAAAGGAACCGACATGTATGTATATAGATATATGTGTACAGGACTTACTACTTGATGAGTTCTTGGAATTCTCCCCAAAATAGACGTTGGTCTTGTCGGTGGGTGATTCGGGATGGCTGATGTTTCGTCGGATCTCTAGCACTGACTCTAAACGTGGAATCATGACTTCGAAACGAATGGGACCACGATTATAATACCGAACAATAGACGCAACAATATGTAAACTCAGCGGATTTGTCTTTGCGAGAAGTCCTGTGATGTCGCGATTTATATAGGAAGGTTCAAGGGATGGAAGGGGTGGATATCGTTGTGGGAGGTGTCTGGTTTTTGTTTGGGAAGTTTGGTTGGCGGGATTCTTCTAATTTTTTGTTTAAAGGATTTCTCATTGGGCGAGATGTTTCTCACCCAAGAGGCAGATCTTAAGTTTTCGCCCATCCTAGAAAGCTAGAGACGGTTATCGATTTTTCCGGTTTTCCATTGGTGAGTCCCCTCGTAAGGCCCCCACTGTTTTGTTGTGGGTGCAACCCATCGCCTCTTCCAGTGACTCATTTGTTTTCGACTATCGATCTCATTTGTTATCGACTACCGATTTCTCTTTTATTAGGGTCTTTTATTTATCTCGCGACCCTGCTCGAATTACTGACAGACGATCCATATCCTTCTAATCTTAAGTGCAATTTTATTGCAGTTTTATTGCTAAGTGCAAACAGAAACTTCCGCCACGTGCTCTTAAGATTTCTAAAACCACGTGTTAGATTTCGTTTCTGTTTGCCGGAGCATCGCGCGGGCAATTTGAGCTAGTCGCGTGATATAATACAGATCCACATCAACCCCTGTCTGGAATTAAGGCCCCCTTTTACGCGTCGTGTCGCCGGGTTTATAGCTATGGGCCCGACAAGGCTGATGAGAATCTGGTCACCATATGCCCAGTCCGTCAGTAATTTGTCATCTGGAGGGCTGCTTTTAGTTGCCCAAGCAAATAGGTGGTTGATCGTAAAAAGGGAATGTGAGGAGATCGAAGCTCACTCGCCGATCGATAACCGTCCGTGCTCAGTTTACTCATCCCTACCTTAAGGGATATCTTCCCATACAGCACAAGTAAATACTGAGAATGTTCGAAGGATATCTCAGCAGTAGATTGCGTATATTCTCACAACATTCGAGATACGTACCACGATTTTCTGAGAACATACTCAGAACATTGCTATTTCCGCCTCACCTAGTTCATAGTATCTACTGAGAATATCCCGCAGTAAATACCAAGAATATCTCAGGTATCAATATAGAATCAAGAATAGAATATGCACGGTATATACTTATTACGTTCGATTAGGGTTAAATAATTGGTACTCTTTTATATTTTATAAATTCATATTTATTTATATGTGCATTGTAAATTATTGCCAATGTGTGTACATTATACACTACAAATATTAGTACTGACAATTAATACCGCAATAACGCCGAGTTTAATGCTTATGTTACTTCGAGTGTCATACGTGATGAGAGAATTGCTATAGAATAATAGATTACTGCCTGTTTTATGTCACATACGATTTCCTTATAGAATATTGCAGTGCTGCCGAGCTTTAAATCACATAGTGATTTGAGTACATATGAAGTACATATTTAAAACTAGCGAAAATAAATCGTTTTCTTAAAAAGGATTGCACATAAGTAAACCAAAAAGAAATAGGAAAGTATGCATTTTTTACATGTGTCGTGTATCTAATGATGCTTATTTAGAACAAAAGGATAGGAAAATGTATTATAGTCACACGACTTGTTGGAAAGATTTAAAAATCTGAGTCCTCACTCGTAAGTTATCGTTTGCACAGAAAAATGTACTTACAAATTAAGCGTGATTTAAAATTCGAGAACACTGCAATCGTTCAAATATCTCGTGAATACATTTTTAATTGAATAATACATTAATCATTTACATAGTCGCGTAAGTAATTATCATTTTGTTTATCCTATACTAGAGATGGGCGATACAGCCTGAAAGTCGTGGATGAATAATAGATTACTGCCTGTTTTATGTGACATACGATTTCCTTATATTGCAGTGTTCTCGAACTTTAAATCACATAGTGATTTGAGTACATATGAAGTACATATTTAAAACTAGCGAAAATAATCGTTTTCTTAAAAAAAGGACTGCACATAAGTAAACAAAAAAGAAATAGGAAAATATTTAAAGTTCGAGAACACTGCAATCGTTCAAATATCTCATGAATACATTTTCAATTGAATAATACATTAAGACAAACAATTCTTACAGTGCGAACATTTATCTTGTAAGTTATGTCAGACGGTAATCTCGATATTTCGAATAGAAAATAATTAGAATGGACTTTATAACGTAATTGCAGCGCATTTACAGTAAGCGGCAAGTTATAATTGTACGAATGATACATATATATGGCAAGGGAAGGCATCATATTGTCCGTGGATGTTTCAATACGTGTTGTATTATGTTACAAAATTCTTTCCATATACGGACCATCCTTCAGTATACATAGATGTACACACACATATATACATAAGTATACATATATCATGTTACATACGTATGTGCACATGTCTGTACATAATATATTTTTTAAGAAAAAAAAACATATTATGGGATATTCTGTATATATGGAGAACCAATAGAGACGTAATATCGGTGAGCATAGCATTGAAACATCCTCCTCTATAGACAATATGACACTTATTCGCACGACAGCGCATATTATATATAATCCTTTCCGCCGTCACTATTAAAAACCTGACTACATGTCATCCTCTCGACGAAACATACCTATTACAAAACGAGAAGACGAAGCAAAATTCGTTGAGCTGTTGGTATGTATTGCACAAATACACAATTGGTATCACAAATTGACTCCAACGTATGCGAGCCAAACACTTCGTCGTCGCACGCAATCTGTTTTATGGGAACGAGAACCAGCACGCGAAACAGGAGCGATAAATGGAATGCATCTCGCGTTTAGAAAAGTAAACAAATAAGCTGCTCCTCCAGACACAACGTTTTAAATGTTCCGATAATCTAAATGTGAATAATTCTAAATGTAAGTATATCAGCTCGTTGTGCATTAGCTGAAAAACGTAAGACGTAAGAAAAATAGGCGTTTAACGGTCAGTGTAAAATTGATTGCGTGTGACATACGCTTAACTAAAGGTTCTTATTTCCTAATATGAAACTTTCCTTACGAGAATAATACCTATCCGAAATAATACTTAATATTTTGCTAACGCATATAACACTAAAATTAAAGATTTTTGGTTTTTTTGCATTACGCTAAACCATATTAAATAAGTTCTCTATGCAAAACTGGACCAACACGGGCAGTGTGTCACTACGGCAGAATTGCATTGATAATACTGGCACAGTGAGGCAATGACCTTAGGATTCTCTCTAAATAACTAAGAGTAGTTATTAACATATTTATCTGGAAAACTATATAATCATTTACGTCGCGTAAGTAATTATTATTTTGTTTATCCTTTACTAAAGATGGGTGATACAGTCTGAAAGTATCGTATCGATACGCATCATGAATGAAAATATCTTCCATCTCTATCCTATACCATCAATCACTTCCACTTAATTCCTATACACGGAAAACTAATATTGCAGACCAACATTAAAAAAATAAAACTTTTAAGAAAGGAAACATGTTGCTACAGCATCTCGACAATATTGCAAAGAAGACCAACATTTAAAAAATAAAACTTTTAAGAAAGAAAACATGTTGCTACAGCATCTCGACAATATTGCAAAGAAGACCAACATTTAAAAAATGAAACTTTTAAGAAAGAAAACATATTGCTACAGCATCTCGACAATATTGCAAAGAAGACCAACATTTAAAAAATAAAACTTTTAAGAAAGAAAACATGTTGCTACTAAACTGATCTGACTCTTACGCAAAAAGATAAATATTCATATTAATTACTGCATCGTTTACAATCTAACGTACGTTTTCCAAAGGCACGTTTTCCAAAGGCACGTTTTCTTTTTCTTGTTCTTTGTTTCTCGTCATACGTTCCTTGGCATGGGCTAACCATATTTTAATCGGAGCTGAAAAATATAATAACAACAGTGACAAATTAATAAATTTGTGCCGATTCTCGCTCGATTCACTACTTACGAATTATGATAATAAACTTACCAATATTTTCCGTTCTTTACGAATGTAGAAGTGAACAAAAGGCAAAAGCGAGAGGCTGACGCAACGTTTGAGCAACGTTTTAGGACGACACACGAGATACGTCCGTGTAAGATAAACGGAGGAAACACCGGTCGTCGAGTCTGAAAAATATAATAACAGTGACATTAATTTGTGCCGATTCTCGCTCGATTCACTATTTACGAATTATGATAATGAACTTACCAATATTTTCCGTTCTTTACGAATGTAGAAGTGAACGAAAGGCAAAAGCGAGAGGCTGATGCAACGTTTCAGCACGACACACGAGATACGTCCGTGTAAGATAAACGGAGGAAACACCGGTCGTCGAGTCTGAAAAATATAATAACAGTGACATTAATTTGTGCCGATTCTCGCTCGATTCACTATTTACGAATTATGATAATAAACTTACCAATATTTTCCGTTCTTTACGAATGTAGAAGTGAACGAAAGGCAAAAGCGAGAGGCTGACGCAACGTTTGAGCAACGTTTTAGGACGACACACGAGACACGTATCCGTATACGTGCTGTCGTGCGTTGCTGTCGAACGGAGACAGCCGTTTCTCGCACTCGCGGATCGTTTCCTCGCTCGCGTGCACATACGCGAATAATGACCGAATTAATAAAGACGGGGCCAAAGAAGCCGCGGAAGGCCTATGTCGACGAGACCGTCGCGCACATGAACAGCCGTTTCTTGCACTCGCGGATCGTTTCCTCGTTCGCGTGCACATACGCGAATAATGACCGAATTAATAAAGACGGGGCCAAAGAAGCCGCGGAAGGTTATGTCGACCCCATACAGCACATGATATCTTTCGAATGTTCTGTACTCGTACTGTACATATACGTACCGTATATAATATACCTGGAACATTTCTATAACATCTCTAATAGTACATTATTTTTCGTAAATTCTCAGGATGTACTTGTAATATCTCAAAGTAGTACATTATTTTTCGTAAATTCTCAGGATGTACTTGTAATATCTCACAGTAGTACATTATTTTTCGTAAATTCTCGTATACTACTCAGAATATATAAATTAATACTGATCAGAAGATAAAGTGTCCGCTCGCGGTGTGTTGCTTTCACCGACGGGGCGACTTCGGCTCGCCTAGCGCGCGCATCAACACGCCGCCTTCGGACTTAGCCGATTCGGCGTCGTCGGTGAAAGCAACACACCGCGAGCGGACACTTTATCTTCTGATCAGTATTAATTTATATATTCTGAGTAGTATACGAGAATTTACGAAAAATAATGTACAGGGTGTATCAAGACGATACAGAGCGGTACGGCGGGTTGCCCATTCGAGCAGGCGCGCATGGTCGTTCACAATTGCGTTGACTTCGGTGCATCACCTATAATCACTCGCATATCTTTTTTACAATAAAATGAACTTTTTAGCGCCCGAAGTTGCAATACAATTGTGACGGATTTCCGTAGCAGTAACGTTAAAACAGAAGTCGAGATGACAATACAGGTTATAAAATAAATTTTATTAAGAAAACGAAAGACATCTTCTCTCTTACGAAAAAAGCTCGTACCATAGACCATCATAATCATTATATATTATAATTTTATTACTTAAATTATTTTTTGCACACAATGTTTATGCACAGGACAAAAGTCAGCAATTAGCATATGTGTGCAAATTTAAATTATAAGTTGGCTAATAAATTTCATTCAATGTAAGTTTAAATAATGGCAGAAATCACCATTAACAAATCTTACAATATTCATTTTGTTTAATTAATAAATAATTTATCATTAAATTGATAATCAATTTAATATATCAATACTAATGAGCATTATATAATTCTTTATATAAATGATGCTGCTGCATCTTAAAAATCTTAATCTTAATCTCATAAACAAGAGGTTTATTAGTATAAAATATACATTTTAAATATGATGCTAATGAATAGTTTATATAAGGCAAATTATCATAATATTTAATGAATACTTTTCAGTAATAAATTTCTTGTAGATTTATATGAGATTCAGTAGCATTATTTACATAAAGATGCTTATTAGCATCAGTATATTGAATTAATTATTAATGTTAATGATAAAATATTAATATTCTGAAATAAATGTTGTTAGACATAAGATCCGCTGATAATTGTTTTTATCGTTATAAATAACGATGGAAACGGTTATCAGCGGATCTTGTGCCTAATAACATTTATTTCAGATTATTTATATATATATATATATATATATCGTATATATATAATTTATATTAATTTTTGTATGAAATATTTCGTTCCGTGCAAAATAAAATAATTGAAATAATAAAATAATAATGTATAATAACTATGATCGACTATGATCCAGCTTTCTTGGTAAGAGAAAAATAAGGCATCCCTCGTTTGTCACGTTTACTTTATAAAATGTATTTTCATACCTTGTCACTTTGGCTTCTGTTTTAACCGATCAATGTTGAAGTCTATTAAAATTGAATGTTTCGCATAATTTAAGTGAATGTCTCGTATGTCTGATGGAAATTTGTCGAAAGCGCAGAGATTAAACAAAAATCATCAGTAATCAGTAATATAAATATTAAGATATAAACTCGTTTTTACAAGGTGGCAGTGTCTCATAAACCTGATCTCGTATGTAACCCCATACAAAAAAATCCATAGGTGTTAGAGGTCAGGAGAGCATGGGGGCCATTCATGCAGAGTGCTATGGATGCCTATCCATCTGTTAGGAAATCTTTGATTTAGTATATTACGAGCGAGAAGGGATGTATGAGCAGGATGGCCATCTTGTTGAAAGATAATATTTGGTAATACAGCCAATGGAACATCTTCTAATAAATTAGGTAATGTTTCCTCCAGGAAAGCGGAATAAACTTCTGCTGTGACGTTAATATTTTCCGGAAAGAAATACGGCCCGATAACTTGATTATCTAAAATTCCCATCCAGACATTAATATGGAATTGGCCCTGGATGTGTGTTTCCTTTCGGCAATGAGGATTTTCCTCCGCATAATGATGTTCATTATGTCTGTTTATGTCTGATAATGGAGCGTATTAATTGTTATTAATTTTTTATTAACCATTTATTCTCTAGCGGTCGACAGCAAAGAGCGATTTTCTCCAAATTTTTAGGGAATCACGTTCTTGCGATAACAAAACGATTCAGCAAGTATTTGCGACAAGACACGGTTTCCTTTAATTGTTATTATATTTTTATTAATAATTTATTCTGCAGCGACCGATAGCAAAGAACGATTCTCTCGTCTTGTCGCAAATACTTGCTGAATCGTTTTGTTATCGCAAGAACGTGATTCCCTAAAAATTTGGAGAAAATCGCTCTTTGCTGTCGACCGCTAGAGAATAAATGGTTAATAAAAAATTAATAACAATTAATACGCTCCATTATCAGACATAAACAGACATAATGAACATCATTATGCGGAGGAAAATCCTCATTGCCGAAAGGAAACACACATCCAGGGCCAATTCCATATTAATGTCTGGATGGGAATTTTAGATAATCAAGTTATCGGGCCGTATTTCTTTCCGGAAAATATTAACGTCACAGCAGAAGTTTATTCCGCTTTCCTGGAGGAAACATTACCTAATTTATTAGAAGATGTTCCATTGGCTGTATTACCAAATATTATCTTTCAACAAGATGGCCATCCTGCTCATACATCCCTTCTCGCTCGTAATATACTAAATCAAAGATTTCCTAACAGATGGATAGGCATCCATAGCACTCTGCATGAATGGCCCCCATGCTCTCCTGACCTCTAACACCTATGGATTTTTTTGTATGGGGTTACATACGAGATCAGGTTTATGAGACACTGCCACCTTGTAAAAACGAGTTTATATCTTAATATTTATATTACTGATTACTGATGATTTTTGTTTAATCTCTGCGCTTTCGACAAATTTCCATCAGACATACGAGACATTCACTTAAATTATGCGAAACATTCAATTTTAATAGACTTCAACATTGATCGGTTAAAACAGAAGCCAAAGTGACAAGGTATGAAAATACATTTTATAAAGTAAACGTGACAAACGAGGGATGCCTTATTTTTCTCTTACCAAGAAAGCTGGATCATAGTCGATCATAGTTATTATACATTATTATTTTATTATTTCAATTATTTTATTTTGCACGGAACGAAATATTTCATACAAAAATTAATATAAATTATATATATACGATATATATATATATATATATATAAATAATCTGAAATAAATGTTATTAGGCACAAGATCCGCTGATAACCGTTTCCATCGTTATTTATAACGATAAAAACAATTATCAGCGGATCTTATGTCTAACAACATTTATTTCAGAATATTAATATTTTATCATTAACATTAATAATTAATTCAATATACTGATGCTAATAAGCATCTTTATGTAAATAATGCTACTGAATCTCATATAAATCTACAAGAAATTTATTACTGAAAAGTATTCATTAAATATTATGATAATTTGCCTTATATAAACTATTCATTAGCATCATATTTAAAATGTATATTTTATACTAATAAACCTCTTGTTTATGAGATTAAGATTAAGATTTTTAAGATGCAGCAGCATCATTTATATAAAGAATTATATAATGCTCATTAGTATTGATATATTAAATTGATTATCAATTTAATGATAAATTATTTATTAATTAAACAAAATGAATATTGTAAGATTTGTTAATGGTGATTTCTGCCATTATTTAAACTTACATTGAATGAAATTTATTAGCCAACTTATAATTTAAATTTGCACACATATGCTAATTGCTGACTTTTGTCCTGTGCATAAACATTGTGTGCAAAAAATAATTTAAGTAATAAAATTATAATATATAATGATTATGATGGTCTATGGTACGAGCTTTTTTCGTAAGAGAGAAGATGTCTTTCGTTTTCTTAATAAAATTTATTTATAACCTGTATTGTCATCTCGACTTCTGTTTTAACGTTACTGCTACGGAAATCCGTCACAATTGTATTGCAACTTCGGGCGCTAAAAAGTTCATTTTATTGTAAAAAAGATATGCGAGTGATTATAGGTGATGCACCGAAGTCAACGCAATTGTGAACGACCATGCGCGCCTGCTCGAATGGGCAACCCGCCGTACCGCTCTGTATCGTCTTGATACACCCTGTACATTATTTTTCGTAAATTCTCGTATACTACTCAGAATATATAAATTAATACTGATCAGAAGATAAAGTGTCCGCTCGCGGTGTGTTGCTTTCACCGACGACGCCGAATCGGCTAAGTCCGAAGGCGGCGTGTTGATGCGCGCGCTAGGCGAGCCGAAGTCGCCCCGTCGGTGAAAGCAACACACCGCGAGCGGACACTTTATCTTCTGATCAGTATTAATTTATATATTCTGAGTAGTATACGAGAATTTACGAAAAATAATGTACTACTGTGAGATATTACAAGTACATCCTGAGAATTTACGAAAAATAATGTACTACTTTGAGATATTACAAGTACATCCTGAGAATTTACGAAAAATAATGTACTATTAGAGATGTTATAGAAATGTTCCAGGTATATTATATACGGTACGTATATGTACAGTACGAGTACAGAACATTCGAAAGATATCATGTGCTGTATGGGGTCGACATAACCTTCCGCGGCTTCTTTGGCCCCGTCTTTATTAATTCGGTCATTATTCGCGTATGTGCACGCGAACGAGGAAACGATCCGCGAGTGCAAGAAACGGCTGTTCATGTGCGCGACGGTCTCGTCGACATAGGCCTTCCGCGGCTTCTTTGGCCCCGTCTTTATTAATTCGGTCATTATTCGCGTATGTGCACGCGAGCGAGGAAACGATCCGCGAGTGCGAGAAACGGCTGTCTCCGTTCGACAGCAACGCACGACAGCACGTATACGGATACGTGTCTCGTGTGTCGTCCTAAAACGTTGCTCAAACGTTGCGTCAGCCTCTCGCTTTTGCCTTTCGTTCACTTCTACATTCGTAAAGAACGGAAAATATTGGTAAGTTTATTATCATAATTCGTAAATAGTGAATCGAGCGAGAATCGGCACAAATTAATGTCACTGTTATTATATTTTTCAGACTCGACGACCGGTGTTTCCTCCGTTTATCTTACACGGACGTATCTCGTGTGTCGTGCTGAAACGTTGCAGTCAGCCTCTCGCTTTTGCCTTTCGTTCACTTCTACATTCGTAAAGAACGGAAAATATTGGTAAGTTCATTATCATAATTCGTAAATAGTGAATCGAGCGAGAATCGGCACAAATTAATGTCACTGTTATTATATTTTTCAGACTCGACGACCGGTGTTTCCTCCGTTTATCTTACACGGACGTATCTCGTGTGTCGTCCTAAAACGTTGCTCAAACGTTGCGTCAGCCTCTCGCTTTTGCCTTTTGTTCACTTCTACATTCGTAAAGGAACGGAAAATATTGGTAAGTTTATTATCATAATTCGTAAGTAGTGAATCGAGCGAGAATCGGCACAAATTTATTAATTTGTCACTGTTGTTATTATATTTTTCAGCTCCGATTAAAATATGGTTAGCCCATGCCAAGGAACGTATGACGAGAAACAAAGAACAAGAAAAAGAAAACGTGCCTTTGGAAAACGTGCCTTTGGAAAACGTACGTTAGATTGTAAACGATGCAGTAATTAATATGAATATTTATCTTTTTGCGTAAGAGTCAGATCAGTTTAGTAGCAACATGTTTTCTTTCTTAAAAGTTTTATTTTTTAAATGTTGGTCTTCTTTGCAATATTGTCGAGATGCTGTAGCAATATGTTTTCTTTCTTAAAAGTTTCATTTTTTAAATGTTGGTCTTCTTTGCAATATTGTCGAGATGCTGTAGCAACATGTTTTCTTTCTTAAAAGTTTTATTTTTTAAATGTTGGTCTTCTTTGCAATATTGTCGAGATGCTGTAGCAACATGTTTCCTTTCTTAAAAGTTTTATTTTTTTAATGTTGGTCTGCAATATTAGTTTTCCGTGTATAGGAATTAAGTGGAAGTGATTGATGGTATAGGATAGAGATGGAAGATATTTTCATTCATGATGCGTATCGATACGATACTTTCAGACTGTATCACCCATCTTTAGTAAAGGATAAACAAAATAATAATTACTTACGCGACGTAAATGATTATATAGTTTTCCAGATAAATATGTTAATAACTACTCTTAGTTATTTAGAGAGAATCCTAAGGTCATTGCCTCACTGTGCCAGTATTATCAATGCAATTCTGCCGTAGTGACACACTGCCCGTGTTGGTCCAGTTTTGCATAGAGAACTTATTTAATATGGTTTAGCGTAATGCAAAAAAAACCAAAAATCTTTAATTTTAGTGTTATATGCGTTAGCAAAATATTAAGTATTATTTCGGATAGGTATTATTCTCGTAAGGAAAGTTTCATATTAGGAAATAAGAACCTTTAGTTAAGCGTATGTCACACGCAATCAATTTTACACTGACCGTTAAACGCCTATTTTTCTTACGTCTTACGTTTTTCAGCTAATGCACAACGAGCTGATATACTTACATTTAGAATTATTCACATTTAGATTATCGGAACATTTAAAACGTTGTGTCTGGAGGAGCAGCTTATTTGTTTACTTTTCTAAACGCGAGATGCATTCCATTTATCGCTCCTGTTTCGCGTGCTGGTTCTCGTTCCCATAAAACAGATTGCGTGCGACGACGAAGTGTTTGGCTCGCATACGTTGGAGTCAATTTGTGATACCAATTGTGTATTTGTGCAATACATACCAACAGCTCAACGAATTTTGCTTCGTCTTCTCGTTTTGTAATAGGTATGTTTCGTCGAGAGGATGACATGTAGTCAGGTTTTTAATAGTGACGGCGGAAAGGATTATATATAATATGCGCTGTCGTGCGAATAAGTGTCATATTGTCTATAGAGGAGGATGTTTCAATGCTATGCTCACCGATATTACGTCTCTATTGGTTCTCCATATATACAGAATATCCCATAATATGTTTTTTTTTCTTAAAAAATATATTATGTACAGACATGTGCACATACGTATGTAACATGATATATGTATACTTATGTATATATGTGTGTGTACATCTATGTATACTGAAGGATGGTCCGTATATGGAAAGAATTTTGTAACATAATACAACACGTATTGAAACATCCACGGACAATATGATGCCTTCCCTTGCCATATATATGTATCATTCGTACAATTATAACTTGCCGCTTACTGTAAATGCGCTGCAATTACGTTATAAAGTCCATTCTAATTATTTTCTATTCGAAATATCGAGATTACCGTCTGACATAACTTACAAGATAAATGTTCGCACTGTAAGAATTGTTTGTCTTAATGTATTATTCAATTGAAAATGTATTCATGAGATATTTGAACGATTGCAGTGTTCTCGAACTTTAAATATTTTCCTATTTCTTTTTTGTTTACTTATGTGCAGTCCTTTTTTTAAGAAAACGATTATTTTCGCTAGTTTTAAATATGTACTTCATATGTACTCAAATCACTATGTGATTTAAAGTTCGAGAACACTGCAATATAAGGAAATCGTATGTCACATAAAACAGGCAGTAATCTATTATTCATCCACGACTTTCAGGCTGTATCGCCCATCTCTAGTATAGGATAAACAAAATGATAATTACTTACGCGACTATGTAAATGATTAATGTATTATTCAATTAAAAATGTATTCACGAGATATTTGAACGATTGCAGTGTTCTCGAATTTTAAATCACGCTTAATTTGTAAGTACATTTTTCTGTGCAAACGATAACTTACGAGTGAGGACTCAGATTTTTAAATCTTTCCAACAAGTCGTGTGACTATAATACATTTTCCTATCCTTTTGTTCTAAATAAGCATCATTAGATACACGACACATGTAAAAAATGCATACTTTCCTATTTCTTTTTGGTTTACTTATGTGCAATCCTTTTTAAGAAAACGATTTATTTTCGCTAGTTTTAAATATGTACTTCATATGTACTCAAATCACTATGTGATTTAAAGCTCGACAGCACTGCAATATTCTATAAGGAAATCGTATGTGACATAAAACAGGCAGTAATCTATTATTCTATAGCAATTCTCTCATCACGTATGACACTCGAAGTAACATAAGCATTAAACTCGGCGTTATTGCGGTATTAATTGTCAGTACTAATATTTGTAGTGTATAATGTACACACATTGGCAATAATTTACAATGCACATATAAATAAATATGAATTTATAAAATATAAAAGAGTACCAATTATTTAACCCTAATCGAACGTAATAAGTATATACCGTGCATATTCTATTCTTGATTCTATATTGATACCTGAGATATTCTTGGTATTTACTGCGGGATATTCTCAGTAGATACTATGAACTAGGTGAGGCGGAAATAGCAATGTTCTGAGTATGTTCTCAGAAAATCGTGGTACGTATCTCGAATGTTGTGAGAATATACGCAATCTACTGCTGAGATATCCTTCGAACATTCTTAGTATCTACTTGTGCTGTATGGGACGAGACCGTCGCGCACATGGACACTATGGACAGCCGTTTCTCGCACTCACGGATCGTTTCTTGTCCTCGCGCGCTTCTCGCTTGCGTGCACGACACAACTTCGACAAGATGTCCGACCGCCGACGTCCGACTTCGTGTTCGTGGCTTCGTGCCCGATCGACTCTCATCGGGGCGACTTCGGCTCGCCTAGCGCGCGCATCAACACGCCGCCTTCGGACTTAGCCGATTCGGCGTCGTCGGTGAAAGCGCAACACGCCGCGAGCGGACTTTATCTTCTGATCCGTATTAATTTATATATTTTGAGTAGTATACGATAATGTGCGAAAAATAATATACTACTGTAAGATATTACAAGTACATCCTGAGAATTTACGAAAAATAATGTACTACTATGAGATATTACAAGTACATCCTGAGAATTTACGAAAAATAATGTACTATTAGAGATGTTATAGAAATGTTCCAGGTATATTATATACGGTACGTATATGTACAGTACAAGTACAGAACATTCGAAAGATATCATGTGCTGTATGGGTTAAGCGCTTAATAGGAATTTCCGCGAAAAAGGGAAATCGTGGAGTTCGCAGGACGTAACATTATGAAAAGAGGCATAATGTTTTATACTCTCTATTGCTAAATTCTCAAAATAAATATTACTTATATAAAGTTTTTATTTTTTCAACTTAGTTTTTATATTGTCTTTATGTAATATACAGCCATATATAGCATTTGTATTATACATATATGTAGTACAATTAGTAGATTGTAATACTGCAAATTAATGTCATTATGTCTAATAGGAATAAAAAAAGATATATACTTTATATACCCCAAGGGGTTTTAAAGGGCGTTTTTAAGGGGACGTACCCAACCCTATCCAATTATATCCAATTCAAGGGGGGAAAGGCGTTTTTCAAGGGACGTACCCAACCCTATCCAATTCTATCCAATTCAAGAGGGGAGAGGCGTTTTTCAAGGGACGTACCCAACCCTATCCAATTCCTTGAACCTTCCTATATAAATCCACATTACAGGACTTCTTCAAAGACAAATCCCAGTTTACCATATTTTGCGTCTATTTTCGGTATTATAATGGGGTCCCATTCGTTTCGAAATATTATGATTCCACTATTAGAGTCAGTGCTAGAGATCCGACGAAACATCAGCCATCCCGAATCACCCACCGACAAGACCAACGTCTATTTTGGGGAGAATTCCAAGAACTCATCAAGTAGTAAGTCCTGTACACATATATCTATATACATACATGTCGGTTCCTTTTCTTTATACATTCTCGTGTACGGGAAGTCTCTTGGTTAAACATTAAACCTTATTCGTTCGGATTCGGAGTAATCTTTTTCACTATTATTCTTGGATTAGCCGATTTATCGGCAGATTCGGAATAACCTCTATTATTCCCGGATTAGCCGATTCATCGGCAGATTCGGAATAACCTCTATTATTCTCGGATTAGCCGATTCATCGACAGATTCGGAATAACCTCTATTATTCCCCGGATTAGCCGATTCATCGGCGGATTCGAATAATCTCTTCTGCTATTCTCGGATTGGCCGATTTATCGGTGGATTCGGAATAATCTATTGGTTCGAGTTAGCTGACTCGTCGGTGGACTCGAGCTATTGTTTTGTCTCTCTAATCTCCAAAACCCGAGCTGACTTCCCCGCAATTAGTGGGCTTAAGTATTAACAATCCACTAATTTGTAGTGGATTCGGGTAGTCCCACCCCCAAGAGGTCGCGAACCGCCGCGAGACATATACGGAATCGTCGGAACAAGCGGACGCAAAGGGAGCTTGACTTCCCTCAGAATCAGTCAACGCAGGTCCTCCGCGACTCCCCTCCACCGCCTCCACCAGCTTTTACGGAGCAACCCTGTTTGTCACAGAGAATCGCCCCGTTGTTGCACTTTCTCGCCC
>NW_027249861.1:0-66247 GCF_030848795.1 Temnothorax nylanderi
GGCAGAAATAAAGCGCGACGAAGAAAGGAACATCGCGTGCGAGTAAGCGAGCGAGCGAGCTCGACGAGAATAGGGCTTCGTGGCGCGTGGTGTGAGAAAGAAACAAAGCGGGTATGTGTGCGAGTTGCGTGAGCTCTAGAGTGTGTACACTCGGCGCCGAACCGGGGCGGATGTAAAAGGTTATATAGCGCACGACCCACCTTTGGAATCGCTCGTGGCCGTTCCTCGACATGAGCGCGGGACGCGCCGATCCGTGAATGATGTTGGATCGTTGCATTTAAAAGATCATTTTGGGGTCCGGCGAACCCCGAAGTTGGGCACGAGCGAGTTTCCGCGTCGCTCGTTCCTCGTATTCTTCGTTATCTCATTTAATCGCTAGCTGCGAGACATGACATGTCACACAAGAATGCATATTTTCTTTCTGCGCGCTTTTATCAGTTTACTACAATGATCGTGATGACTGATAAGTAAATCAGGGCGATGCAGCTAAGAGAATGCTAAAACACTTCCCGATTAGGAGAACTCGATAATGATTATCGAAATGTCGAAATCCGAGAACCGTTTCAGGATGGAGCGTATAATTAATCTTAATCGCGGAAAATATTTTCATGTCCGACGCTGTATAAGTCCAACGAAGTAAAAACGATGTTTGCCCGTAGTTTATTGCACCCTGGGGCGAACTTTTAAACCCATTCGAGTACCCGTATACCCTTCGATTTCGCTATTGTAAAACGCCGCTGGATCTGCGGTCGACGGTAACGAGACTCTCTCTTTGAAATCCGAACCGGCGCTGAGACCGATCGGTCTGAACGCTTTTCAAATGATCGAGTCGGATGAACGAGCGTACGTGATTCTCGGGTGGTACACCAGGTATAATCATCCTACCGTGCGCGGGACCATTCGGTGGGCCCTGGGCTTTTAGCGGGCCACGGTCGGCCAGCTGGTATGTCGTTGATTCGCCAATACGGGAAAGCCAAACCGGGAAAAGAGCCGGGCGTGGTGATACAAAGAGATTCGGGAAAAGGGGTTGTAAAAGGGAGAGATAGAGAGACAGAGAAACAACTACTTAACGAAGAGAGACGGATGAAGAGGATGGCGAGAGAGCGAAGGAGAGAGAAAACGAGGGACGGAGATGAGCGAAATGCGAAATTCAGAGCTTGGCTCCTGAAACGGCACGGCTCTGCCCGGTTCGGCTTGGCCCGGCTCGGGCCTCGTGCTCGACCCTGCTTGGCCTACAGCGCCTTCTCCTCGTCCTCCACTTCGTCCTCCCCCCCTGCCTCTTCGCCACCTCCTCTTCTGCAATTTCCTCTTCCTTCTCTCTCGCCAGAATGCCGAACGCGAACGTCTGGTTAATGAGGCGCACGCACACACGCTCGCGCGCACGCGCAGCGTGCCCTCGTCGCCGTTCCCCTGCGTCGCCCCGACGGTCCCCCTGCCTTGCCGCCGGTCTCCCTCCTTCGACATTACCCTCCGCCGCCTCTCCCGCTTCTTTCTCCATCGCTGCCGCCGCCGCGGCCTCAAACACAATACGCCACGTCGCACTGCCTAGGCGTCACGGTAATGACATACTCCCACATGCATGCGCGCCGTCCGATATCGCAGCATCTACTAGTAGTGGCAGCGGCAACGGTAGCGGCGGCGGCGGCGGCGGTGGCGACAGCATCCGCGGTAGCAGCTGCAGCCGACTGCCGCCAGGAAGCTACCGCGAGTGAGCGAGCGAGCGAACGAACGACGCGGCGAGAGCGAGAACGGTGATTGATCGCGCTGCAAAATCGCGCGCGCGGGGCTATCGTCGCAAAGCCGCCGACACCTGTGCAATCGACACCGCGAAAGGATTGTCGCGATTTTTTCTTTCTTTTTTTTTCCTACCGAGGATTTCCAGATCCGGCTTGTTTTATATGTGCGATAGATACAATTATCGGTCGACTTCGCCGAATCACGAAGTAGAACGCACGTAGTTCATCGCACACGAGCGGTAGACCTGATTAGATTTCGTCATGCTCTGAATACTAAGCAGAAAACTTATACACGGAAAGACCGGAATTTTTTAGAATCTAGGAAAAAAAAGCAAACGTCAGTTTTGGCACTAACAATTCGTAGGTCGAAAACGTGTGCGCGGGAAGCCCGGGAATGATCCGTCGTAAAAATATCGAGGCAGAAAACATCTCGCGGATATTCTTCGGACTGCAGACTCCACACTGTTGACGCTCGTCGAAATATCTCCCTCGCTAAAACGGGACTTCTCCTGACGTAGGAAATGAACGCGACGTAGCTAAAAACGAAGGCGACCGTAGAGCTTGGCGCGAACTTTCGGTACTTAAATCACTGGCCGTTTCGGACGGTTGCAGTGCGAATGGTCGGTGCAGTGTCGATATCGAGGAAAGCGTTTAAAATCCGCGGAAAGATACTTCAATCCACCGATACCCCGGTATACAGGTCGATACAGGCCCGTTCTGGATCGGTCGGAGGGACCGATATTCCCGCGTGCAATCAGATATCGTGGTACCTAGCAACAGCTATGGGTACACCAGTGACGGCGACGGGCAGAGCAGCATCGTGTATCGATGCAGCCGGCTGTTCGAG
This sequence comes from Temnothorax nylanderi, assembly GCF_030848795.1. Taxonomy (NCBI): domain Eukaryota; kingdom Metazoa; phylum Arthropoda; class Insecta; order Hymenoptera; family Formicidae; genus Temnothorax; species Temnothorax nylanderi. The sequence continues at coordinate 2,584 of NW_027249861.1, forward strand.
GATAGGAAGCTATACCACGGACCGTCTCTAATACGCCTGATCTTAACGATGAAACAATCAAGATCGGACGGTTTCGCAAGAGCAAATAGCCGCGATCTCACCTTCCTCGCCACTCTCGCCAGATAATTCTGAAATAAACGCTTGGCATGCGCACCGGGCGGCTCCAGTTTTACCGGTTCTTTCTAAGATATCTTGTTCTTCCCCCCGAACTCATACTGTTAACCCTTGATCGTATATCAATGATTTTAACATTACCGGAGTATACAAGTCTGGATTCTAATTAATTAACGGATGTGGAAAATAAATTCAACATCTCATTTTTATTCGCAGAAGTAAAAGTGTTCTGATTCTAAAATAAAGATTAAAGATATACGAAATACATCGTAATATGCATATAAGAAAACACGATATATATGATAATGTCCCGGAATCTCCCTGTTCTTTCGCAGTCCGACTGCGGTCGGATATTCTCGTTCTTGCTATTTTTTTGCGGCGGCGGGAGCGCCGAGCGGGAACATAAAGGGCGCGATAACGTTGGAAAGCGGAAAAACAAAGCGTGCGGCTGCGAGTGCCGCGGCGAGAGAGGCCGAGAGAAGGAGGAGCAGGAGGAGGTGGGGGGAGGAGAAGGTGGAGAGAGCGGTGCACGTTGCGTGAGCCCGAGCGCGCGAGTGGATGGATAGCGAGGCCTTTTGTGGAGAGGAGGCGCGCCGCGCGCCGCGGCTTTTACATCTTCCGAGCCGTTTCCATCAACTTTTCAAATCATGCGCGAGCGAAACCCCCGTTCCGCAGTACCGTGCCCGAGAATCCGTGTCGGTACGTATCATGCGACTCGCCGCGCACGCGAGTCTTCTCTCTCTCTCTCTCTCTCTCTTTCCCTCTCTCGTCCATCGTGCCGCGAACATGTAGCAGCTACCGTTTTACCGGAGAGGAGAGATCCGAGGCCGGATAACGAGATAGGCGAGGCCGCTTCCCGCAGCAAGCCGCAAACTTGGACGCATCGAGCACGCTCGATGATCGCGCGCCAGCTTTTTCCCTATTCAGAGACGCCGGCGGGATATTTCCGGACCCGGGTGTTAACCGCGCAGAACGCGCTCCGTGTCGGCTTCGATTATAGTCGCGTGCTTAGACAAAATAGGGAAATAGGCGAAAGATTCGCTTACGTATCAAACACCAGCGTTTTACAGGATTTTACAGGATATCTCAGGATTCTGGCGCGCGCTTTCTCTTATCCGTTCAACGACTTGATTTTTCGATTGACTTGATGCAGATGTGGGAGCTCTTTAAATGATAGATCGCTAGGGCTTTGGTAATGAGTAGGATATTCTGTTTGGAATACTGTTAGTGATAATGACGATAATTATATTTTCCACCGATTGTTTCACGCGCATGTGATTTCCTGTCTTGCCGTTGGCTGCGGGTTTTAGGTCTGATCAAACTCGGCGCGAAATGATATTAATGCTGTAATTGATTGGCGCCGTTATAATAAAATGACATAAATGAGAGCAACTTGCAGCCAGGTTTCACCGTTGCAATATATTACGCACACATATGCATACACGTGTACTGACCACGCATATCATATCGGCGATAGATTTGTGATACGCGTGAGATGACTCGTGCCCTTTAACCTCGCGATAAATGTGTGGGGTTACAATATTTATGTTTTAATTAAATAATTAAAACGAAGATTGTGTGTGTGTGTGTGAGAAGAGTCTACATCAAATTCTTTTTATGTATTTTTTTACAATTTGTGGAATCATTAAGCGAATTTGTGGAAGTAAATTGATGGGAAACCAAGAAAATGATACAGAAATAATATGTTCATAAATTATATTTTAACAAAATATATAAAGAAAATAATATTTCTTTCACAAATGTGACTGAAAGGTCTTGTTATATCTTGTATAATTTGTTCTCTTTTTCCCTTCAGATGTATTTATGTAATATATATTATATACAATATATTGTATTATATGTTGTATTATACCTTGATTATTCGAAGTTATCGCGAAGATGATCGCAGGCGCTACTTTCCATTAAAAATACTGACAGGTGCCGTTAACACGATGCAGAATATATCGCGATGCGTAATCAGACTCGCGCGGCTCTATCACTCGAAAATCCACTTCGACCGAGCGTACGAGAGGGCGGGCAGGCGAGCGGGCGAACGGTTCGACGAGCATTCTCGCGATTTACGGCAATAAGGAATTATTAGCCGGAATGTCTCGCTGGAGAGACTCCGGATTACACACGTACGTCCGATGGTAAAGCGTGTGCGACGCGGCATTGGCGCGGAGAGGTGGGCAGGGGATGAGAACACCATCGAATTCGAAGCGACGAGGCTCGATGCGTGACACGGTAACGCAAACAGAAATCCGACACGCCAGGCGGACAGAGAGGACGGACGGACGACGTTGGGGGTTGAGGGGGTGGGTGTCACGAGGGGGTTGAATCGGGTAGACAGACGGCGACAGAGAGGACGAGCGCGACGCGGGGGTGGGCGAGACGGGGCTTATATCGTTCGCGTTGACTGCGGATCGTGCTCTCTACCCCGTGGTCTCCGGCTTCCAATGTCGACGAGGGTGGAAACGCGAACTCGTACTCGTACCACAGTCGAGGTTCTCTTCTCTTTTTAGCTCTTTTTTTTTTGGTCGCTGACCATAGGAGGACACGCAAACACGCGCACGCATTCGCTTGATGAACGAGAGAGGCGGAGTGGTAAAGTGCAAGAGGGAGAAAGAGAAAGATAGGGAGAATGAGAGCGGAGAGGACAGAAGCGCGGTCACTTCCGTAATACGTTTGTCGCCCCGCCGGCGTTTTCACGTAAATCGGGGTTGAACAACGGAAACCCGTCCCTAGTGATTCGCTATGGACGAGCTTCCTGGGAAACCGGCCAGCTGCCGATTGACTTTGCTTTTAAGTAAGATACAAGATTGCACCAGTTGATCTGATTTTACTATGAAGAATATGGAATTAAACCTGCGTGAGTGTCAAACAATTTTAAAAGACCATTGGGAATTAATTATTCTGTTTCTTTTCTAAAATCAAACTGATATTATCAATGTTACAAGCCGTTTGATTTTTAACATATAACTTTTCAAACTGATTAAAGAAATATTTATAAAACTTTCGTTTTCTTTGCGAAGTTTATTTCGGTATAGACGTAAAGTCGGCTTTTGCGAAAATACCAATTCTGCAAATTGCTCTTTCAATAATGAAATTCTGCTAAAGCAATTTTATTCTAATTCATAAGCTCATAACAAGTATCTCACAATCAAATAAAAAAACCTCAAGTATAAGTAGTTGACATTATATCATATATTATCTAGAATAACACTCATAACATTTATGTCTTTTGATGGATTATCATATAAGATTCAAGATATCTCGAAATATTTTTTATAGAATTTCTCTCTTTCTCTCTCTTACACACATTTATTTTGAGACGCATTACAAGAGACCACCGCGTTACCATAAACTTTCGGCCTTAAATGCTTCAGCTCGAAAAGAATCGCGAATTTCGTATTCGGAAAATTCCTGGTATTGTTCCAAGATTGGCGAACTCTTCCGTGCCAGACGCAGTCGAGGAGTTCGCGACCCTTCCTTTCGTCGGCGGATGACCCCGTTGACTCCTGCATATCATCCCGGCGATGCCACTCAGTTTTTTCGATTCAATTAGCGTTTTCGTTACGTAGATTGCATCCGTGAAATGGATATTCTTCCGTTCCAACCTGTAATGTTATCGATTTCATTCATCATTTACAGCATTTTATAGAAAATTAATAATTATAATTTGCACAATGTAGCATAAATGATTATTCAAATAATATTTATTGTTACACTTATGTTAGCACGTTATATTTGCTAAGTTGTTCCGTTATAGGAAGAAATCTCAAACTTTTCGTACATTTAATAGAGATATTGTATCAATAGAAATATTTTATTATTAATCGATTTATTATTAATCGCGAATACTATATCGCCAGTAAAATACCATATCGTCAAATATCGATTTCCGATATTTAGCCGCTAATTAGAAGCCGCAGACCGTATTAGCATGGCGTTATATTTTGATAAAATGTATATAAGCAGTAGGAGCATTATAAATAGAATTATTGGTAATTTGCGATATTATCAGAACATGTTTTAAATCGAGAATATTAAATTGATTTTTGATTGCTAATGAGAAACAGCCTGGATCGCCTCGGGGAATAGCAAGGCTTTTCGATAAACTAGGTTCAACGAGCGGGAGAGAGTACATAAATGGATGTTTAGTGCGCTTAGGCTTTTATCTTTTATCGGGACATTCTTAATCGACTGTGCTAAGGCTACATCGTTGTCCAACGCATATCGATTTTCGATACCAAATCGCTAATTAGGTTCGATCGGTGGGGATTAGTGGCGCGCGTTTCCGACGAGATATATATTCAAGAAATAGAACTGTAAATGCGCATCGCTGGCGAGCCGCTTTACCTTTTAGCTGAGACACGCTCTTAATCGACCGCGAATACTACATCGGCGCGGCCACACCGGCATCGATTTCCGATATGGAGCCGCTAATTAGAGCCGGCGGGCCGCGCCGCGATGCGACGCGACGGTCGGGACGGCGCGACGGGGTTTATCGCATTTCCAGGCGTCGCTGATATTATATTAGCCGGCCGGCCGATCGGTCGACCGAGGTGGAGAACGGTCTCGGCATAACGCGGTCTCTCCCGCGTAATTTAGGTTTCACGTAGCGTGTATCTCTTTCGCTCTGTCTTTCTCTTTCTCTCTCTCTCTCTCTCTCTCTCTCTCTCTCTCTCTCTCTCTCTCTCTCTTTCTTTAAGCGCGTGCTTTTTACAGCGAGGCTTACGGGCCGGTCGGCCGGCCCGGACTCGCCGCGACTCTTTTCACGCGCTCTCGCTACCCCCTTCTGCCCCCCCCCTCTCGGAATGTCTCCTGCTTTAACTCAGTTCATCTCTCTTTCTCTCTCTCCCTCTCGTTCCGTATAATACGCGGCGGCGGTAAGCCGGCTAGCAGCTGCTTGCCTTCCGTGCACAACCAGCAAGGCTAGCGGCCCGATCTGGCTGGCCCGTTCCTCCACGTACGGCTCTCCACGCATGGAATCTCCGGAGATTCTCTCCTCCGCCTCCCGAGCGTCTCTCATCCTCCTCCTCCTCCTCCACCACCACCTTTCCATCGCATCGTCGCATCGTCACTACTTCGTCGCCGCTACTTCTGCCAGTGCTTGCCGCCGTTCCACCGGCACCGACGCCACCGACGGTATCCCACTTCCCATCCCGTTCTGTCTCCCTCCTTCTCTCTCCCTCTCTCGTGGATCCTTCTGCGCGCATCCTCTCTTTCCCCCTCGAACATAGATATGGAGAGTCTCTGCGTGTGTAGTATCTCCTCGTGACTTCCAGTTTGTCGCGGACACCATCCTCGTTCCTTCGCTCGTTCGCTCTCGCTCTTTCGCTCGCGCCACGAGCTTCCCCACTGGTGTCCCTCTCCCCCCCCCTCCCTTCGTCCTACGTCGTGGTCGTGCCCCCCTACGCTCCGGCTGTCCCGCTTACTCTGTTCCGACACCGCAGGCGGCTCCGAGCGACGCCTGCGCGAGAGCGAGGGAAAGCGTACTTAGTGAACACGAGTGTGAGCGGGATGGAGCGCGGTGAAGAGGCAGAGAGTCAGAGAATGCCGAAGTTTCGTCCGCGGCTGCCGTCGCCGCCGTCGCTGCCGACCGGACGGACAAGTATTGTCCGGATCCCGTCCCGCTCCGGGCTTAGGGGTCCCGTTTGAAGGCGCAGCTGGGGAGAGGTTCGGGGGGGGGGGGGGAGAGGCCTCCCGAGTCAGATATGAATCTTTGTGCCGGGAGGGCGGCCCGCACACTCGACGGCTAACGGCGGGGTGGCATCCGTCCTTAAAGAAAGAAGCGGGGAACCGAGGAGACGGAGGGGGGCCACGGCGACGAGCTCGTGTAATAATTTATTCCGTTTAGGCTCCCTGTCAAGTCTCTTCGACGCTGGATCCGGGCCCTTCTCCTCCTCCTCCTCCTCCTCCGCCTCCTCCTCCTTATTCTTTTCTTCTTCCTCCGCCTTCTCTCGTCTGCGTTCGCTCTCTGCCGCTCCCTACGGCTCCGGAGGGCCCGCACGCGCACCTCATTCGCGAGCGTATATACATATATATGCGTGTGATCGCCATGGTCCTCAAGTCCGAGTACGTTGCTCGACCGGACTTCGTGAATACTTACCGTGTGTCCGGTACCGAGGGGGTACCGCGTACGTTAGCAATCTTCTGAGAGTATACGCTACATATCGGATTCGAGTCTCTATTCGTCCCACAACGGCGGTCGATGCGCGACGAACATCCGGGGGAATCCGTGACAGACTGGGAGCCAGGAGATAGATGGAGGATCGTGATCTCTCTTCACGTGTTGAACGGAGGGAAGAAGGAGATACGGAGCGACTCCGCGCTTCGTTTCACTTTGCGTCAGCATGACGGTACTTCGAGAGAGAGAGAGAGAGAGAGAGAGACAGAGAGAGAAAGAGCGAACAGCCGATAACGCGACGTCTTCTCGTCGGGAATCGCATGACAGTTTAGCGTGACCCCGCTCGACCCGATTTAGAGCGAAATAATAAATCGTAGCGAGAACGATTACGTCGTAAATGCGAAGTTAAATAGTGTTTTCGTATTTATTGGTTTTTCTATTAATTATTAGATATCAATTATCACACGTATTAATTACGTATTACTATAATCTAACTGTCATACTTCTCAGATCTGATATCAGTTGAGATCATATATATTGATAAAGAAAACTCGCTACGGGCCTAGCTGCATTAGACAGTTATTAGTTACATAATGTTAAGTAGAGGAAATGCAAATGAAAAAAAAATCAGGTTATACCACTTTTTCATAAGAGCTGGAACCATGGGCCCGATAGGACACGAGAATGATGGGTTAAATGCTGATATTTCGCATCGTCATTGTGTGATGGTACAAAACGTCACGATGAAACGTAATAACGTTGTAATAAAACGCGACCGTTCGCTCACACGCCACACGTCGGCTTGACTTTAACGTCGCGTTCATCTGACATTTCGTGACACCGGGTTACGCAAGCGTGATACTGCCCATCGGTTATAATTATTCGACCGCCAATTAAACGTGTTAGAGCGCCGGTATTTCGCTCATTCATTTTAGTCGCGAGACTTGCGACGTAGAGTTCAACGAGACGCTTTTCGTCTGTCAAAAATAAAGGACCACTTAATCTAAATGCACGGAGAAATATCCGAATGCCTTCCAGATTCAGATTTGCTTAATATCATTTAAAGTTTAGGTGGTGTTAAATATTTATACGCGTTAGAGAAATACGTACGATACAATTCTTACAGATTCTTATACATAGAATGATATAAAAAAATATTAGCGCTGAATCGATGTGTTAATTAGTAATCGTATATCATGTAATTCCTGAAGAATGAAATAATGGCCGAAGCTAATATATTATCGATGCATTACGTTTATTCACATTTCATAAATTGCTGACCCTCTTGAGAAATTTTGTTTTCATCAAAAAGCTTTTATATAATATCAATAAAAAAAAAGAAGACGTTTTCATCCACTTTCCCGTTAAATTTCGTGCAAGCTTTCAAGTTCCTATAACTACGCGATTCTTTATAATTCTTCAGCACTAACAAATTATCTTTTAGAATATTAGTCTCGTCAGGTTTCTATAAATTGGTAGAATATTAATGATTAATGAACCTCCGCACTCGGAATTACGAAGGCGATCATTATCGCGTACAATCTCATCGAAGCGGTCTTTGGTGTTCGCGAGAGTATTTCCGGGGACGGGCGGACGTTCCGGTTTTCCGTCGGATCGTCCGGTTAGCGAGCGTGCCGGACGCGGCTTTTCGGATGATTGGCCGCGCGGCCGGCGCGCGCGATCGGTTTCCGGTCACGGGCCGTCCCGGATTCCAGGTTGGCGCGCTGGTGTGAGTTGCTGACTGCCTACCTCTCTTATCGATTCGTGCGCTTCGTCGTCGTCGTCGTCGTCGTCGTTGTATAGTCGTCGTCATCGTCGTCGTTGTCGTCATCGTAGTCGTCGTTGTCGTCGTTGTCGTCGTCGTTAGCGATGCGATGAGGAGCCACTCGGACGGACGGCTCTCGGGACGACGAGTGGTTTTACGAGTGGACAGTTAGGGTCGGCCGGGAGAGCGATGAAAGTTTCCTTCCCTCGCGTTTCCGCAGAGGGGGGGTCCGACGGGTCTTCCCCCGCGTCGCAGCACCAGGCTCGTCCGGTATTCCAAGAAGGTACCGGGACACTTTTTGATAGCTACGATCGCACGATAAAGCGGCCTCTGTTACTGGCGAAGATGCTGGGAGTGGAATTTTTTGGGGAAAAACCGTTCTCTATCCCTTTTACCGATCGAAAGTATTACGCGGTGAAGACTAATCTATTTATGTGTTTGAGATGTGTTTTCGTAGATAACATTTATAGCATTTTTAATACAAAAGGAACGGAATCTTTCTGACATTTAAATAAAAGACACATGTTAGCATCTTGGTTGTTAAATACTGCGTATATTAACGGATAGTCTTAATATGAAATGCTCCATCGTACTTGATCTTAATAACGGAAATCTTATATCTTATACATTTTATTTGTATTAATGAATATAGTGAAATTTAGAAATTTTTCCTTAATCAAGATATTTGTTTGTGAAAGACTTTATATGGAGTTTTGGAATTCAATATAAAGAGGATAAAGTGGATGCACTAAAAAATGATTCAGATGGAATAGACGATGCGAAGAAAAGTTTCGCTCGCATTTTTCTGTATCGATCTGTAGCGGTTTGTGGGTGTAACGCGAGTACGCCCGAAGCTAATGGGACGCTTTATGGTGGGTTTGACCTCGATAACGCGGTTCGCGGGATGTACCAAGAGAGCGGACGTTATCGGAAAAATCTACAGTCGGCGCTTTTGGATTTAAAAAGCGCGAATAAAACGGTCGCGAGGAAAAATCGTTGTCGGTAAACAAAAAAGCCGTGATTAGCGTAGCGCGATTTCGCGGGAATCGGGAATTGTATCGCCAATACATATATATACACACACGTATACGCATATGTATGAAAATCGCGCCAATCGCGCGCTCTTCGCCTCCGCGAGAGCGATCGATATACTTGTAAATTATCCCCATGCTCGACGGCTCGAGTTACCAAAGAAGCCGTGGCCGCGTTGGAGAAGTTCGAAATTGCTTCGGAACGATTTCGGCGAATGGATTCGATATGCTCGGTTCAAAACGATATCTCCGCCCCAATATCAAAATCTCTCTCTAATATCTCCGTTTAGATTATTGCGTCGACAAAATATTCCAATAAAGCATATCAAGGTGTGTCTCCTAAACATCCTTATATGCCAAAGTAACCACCAGTGTCATTCATAATGAATAACGAAGTCCTTGGCATTTTTAATCGAAGATCGCGGATTTAAATCCGATTTTGTTCTCTGGATTTTGCTGCACTTTTCATTAGTTTTGTTTTTATATCATATTGCATTTCAACTTTCCATTACGTTACATAAATACTTTTCCGTACAATATTTCCGTTCAAAAGATTTATTTGAAATGCGGCTATTATGCCTTTGAAAGTTCTATAGGTTTATTTGAGAATCTTTTTATTTCTTCACAACATGGGATAGACGGAGCAATTTAAATTTCTGCAATTGTGAGAAAAAAAAGAGGATATGTCTCTGGGCGTTCGTATGTAATTTAATTCAATCGTTAATCGAAAATTCCACAATCACCGCGACACAATGGTTGGAGAAATGCTGTAATAAACCCGATTCTGCTTCCGGCGAAAAAAGCGCCTGCTCGACAGGACCACTATGTCTCATCGCGCATCTCTTTGTTCCGTCTTCCCGCTTCCGAATACTTTTTCTCCTTGGATATCGAGTATGACTTCGGTGTTGAGTCGGAGCTTTTCTTCGCGCGGATCTCCATTCTTCGTTAACACGGTCGTCTCTCGTTCTCTCTCTCTTCTTCTCCTTCTCTCTCCCTCTCTCGCATTGTCTTTCTCTCCTATTCTCTCATTCCTCTACTCCGGCGCTGGCATCCCGCGGCACTCAACAGGGGCCGGTCGTTTATCTAAATGGCTACTGGGTGGCCCGGCCGACCGTGTCCCGTCCCAACAAACCAAAACTAACCCAATCACACGCCTCCCGGGCTCCGACGTGCCGAAGAAACGACCCCGAGGAGAGCTGATATCCTAAGCTCGGTGATTGTCGTGCCAGCAAAACTGCGCCAGGATTTCTCGGTAGTACGGTCAGGCCTGTGCCCGTCTGCCCGTCTGCCCGCCTCGGGTCGTCGTATCGCCATTCTCGTTATCATCGTCGCTTGCCGGGTGTAATGGAGGTAATCCGACCTCGTTGAGAGAATATTTAACGGTCGGTCCCCCTGCCCGCGCGCTCGCACACGAACGATGCCGTGCTACTTTCCCGTCGCTTCCTAGTATCGTTGTTATGCAACGTTACGACGCCACTTCGGTACTGTTTCAATAGCCAGGGCTAGCGCAGCGGTCGTCCTCGACTCATTGATACGCGCTTTCCGAGCGAGACCGTGCTCGCGCAGATTATGTTTTACAGTCGCCGGCGACGACCGCGGTTACACGCGACTTCGCAGATACTGTGAAATTGTCGTTTAAGTAACAAGTACCGGAGTAGTCGTACCGGAGACACTTCTCTAAGCTGGATGTATCGTCAAAAGAGACGACACATATTGTCGTGAAAATCATCGCGCTCATTTTAGATCCCCTGTCATCGTGATCGTGCAATAAAGGCCACAATAAGACTAGGCATCAGTAAATATATGTGATTACATCGCACTAAGAAAAAAAATGGTTCGAGGAACATTATAGCTAGATTATACGGATTGAATGTCAATTAATACTGAATATATACTATAATATTTTAAACATCGCAATTACTGCTCGCGAACAGCGCATTAGTTGGTGAAAACCCCGCGCACATCGCGAGAGTCCCAGTCGTTTAGATAGCTCGCCGATATCTCGCGAGAGCGGAAACATTCGAAAGTGCTCGCCCGCGCCGGTGACGATTACCGTTCCGAGCTCTCCTCCCTCGGCGCTTCTTTTCTTCTCATCGCGCGAAAGTGCCCCGCCTGTTATCTACGCCGGAAGAGGAAGCGATTCGCGCGGACCACCCGGTACGTGACTTTTCTCCCCGTCCGCGCGCGATTCGCGGCGCGGCGTCCCGACGCTGAGCGGTGCTGAGCGGTGCGGCGCGATTCCCTCGTGAATTTTTTTAATCCGCTTCGCCGGTCGCCGTGTCGCGTTGTTTTCTCCCCTCGGCATTGCGCTGCGGCGGCGGCAGCTACATTCGGGTTCGTTTAAAATGCAAACTCGTTCGTGGTCCGCGGGGGCTTTAAAAACAGCCTCCATACCTATCTGGATTTTCGTTTCGCCGTGCCGCCGCGCATCTTGGCCCCGCCGGGGTCTTACGCGCCTCATATAGGGATTTATGGCAGCGCTGACGCGTTTCTATTCTGGACCGTCTCGTCGCGTCGAGAAACGTCGTCTCCCGACGCGTTCAGTTCTTTCTTCACCGTATCACTCGTACTTAGCGATCTTCTTTTCGGCGAATCGCTCGATTAAAAAGAGCGGCTATAAGCAATTGATTGAAATTATTCCACATCGATTGACACATTTTTTAAATCATGTACAATGTACATACATTCATTTAAACTAATCAATTTTTTTTATTTTTCTTCGGCTTACGTAAATTTATAACTTTTATGTAGTTTTCTTGGAATGGTAGGCTATGAAAAACATTAGATTTCAAGATTAAATTACGGTAAATATAGCTTTCATATTGCTTCTAATAATCTTATTACTATAAAATAAAGAAAAATTGTTCCTTGAAATTCTCTGTTTATTAGCAAATGATTTATGCAGCGCAAAGATTTTCCTATTAGAAGTTGCCTTTTTGTATGCGAGCGTAGAATAAATTCGTTGTCTCAGACGTTTTACATTTTGCAAGATATGTCACGCGGTTTTTCTTCTGAAATTCTCATTTTCCAGATAAAAGAGATCGTATTGCTTCTTTCAAAATTTGTTTTTCTTAAGAATAAACGATTCTTTCAGATGTTGGATTTATATGTGTGTCGCGTTTTTTATCCATAATTCTTTTTCAATAATTGCACCTGTAAGAAAATTTTAGCCCGTATCGCAATTGCTTGATTAGCACCTCACGATCCTGAACGTGATTTTCGCATCGCAAAAAAGACTCGGGATCGAATGGTCACATTTAGCGCTGAGCGTTAGAGGTGAATGCGGGTTATTTTCCCCTCGCGCCTTTATCTCGAAAGAGAGGCAGGCGAAAGTGAGATCGGGTTCTCGGCTTTCCTGGTAATTTGACAGAGCGATAAAGCCAGTTCTACGCTCCTTTGACCGGGAGGATGTTGATTCAATGGCCACTGATGCATTAGATGATCGTCTAATCATTGACGCAGATGTATACGTTGTGAGTAAAGGTGAGGGCGAGACGCGCTTAATTAGCTTGGCCGTGTAACGCGGAGCTGACACTGAGGGCAGCTCGGATAAAGGGCTAAATTTATCCCCGATAGTTCTTTGAGCCCCTTTGGTTGGGGCACTTATCGTATGCGTGCACGCACTTCCGCGTTTTAATCCTCTGACGCGGTGCTCGGTGTCTACCGCATTTAAAAGTTCTATATATAATAATAATAAAAATATAAAAGAGTATCTAAAGGGGTACGATAAGACAATTATCAGTGCATCGAAGTTCTTTTATATTCCAAAGATATGGAAGACTTAATAATTTTGAGATAGAGCGTTCTATCCTCTTCTAAATGACGATAAAAATTACCGACATCCTCCTTCTTCTAAAAAGGACATGTCATCGATACTCGAATCTATCGAAATATTGTTGTCGCTTTTCTGCGATGCCGATTGGTTCTCTTGTTGCGCTTACTTCATGACATATTTTGACAGTTGTGTGGTTAATAGTGTAATAGTAACAGTGAAATATTAAAAATAAATAGCGTCTGTGATGTCTAGTGCTATAAATAATAGAGTAAAGATACGATTTTGAATAAAAGATGCAGTCAATTAAACGATATTTCGTGTCTATCTTCGATTCGCCTTCCGTACCGCGCGACCATTTCTGTGAGAAATATCGCATTACGCATATTTGCCAATAAAACGATTTCCCGTTCGACTCTGACTAACGAACGTGTATTCGTAAACGTACACTCGGGAGCATCAATGCCGAATGGTTTTCTATTAACGAGATTCCCACTGTCCCTATCTACTATCTAGCGAAACCACTGCCAAGGGAACGGGCTTGGAAAAATTAGCGGGGAAAGAAGACCCTGTTGAGCTTGACTCTAGTCTGGCACTGTAAGGAGACATGAGAGGTGTAGCATAAGTGGGAGATGGCAACATCGCCGGTGAAATACCACTACTTTCATCGTTTCCTTACTTACTCGGTTAGGCGGAGCGCGATTAATCTATTTTCATTCTGTGTCTTTATCGAGGCGTAGATTTAGAGCGATTAAATAAAGTTTTCCCGTAATAATTGAAAATCGTTTGAATTGCTCCATTAATGTCGTGCTTATTTTCGAAGGAGGCAATTTGAGAGCGGCAACTATTAATTCGAGCACGAGGGCGATTTTTCCTTCGAAGGACGGCTTGCGAATGTGATCGGATAGGCGTCGCTATTGTTATCCCGCTTGACCACAGCCACTTAAGCTCGCGCGCTAAACTCCACGAGTTCAACTTTACCCTTCAACAGGTGTTTAGGGAAATACAATAATGTCGCGCATGCGCGTCGAACTTCTTGAGGTCGCAAAGTTCGCTGGAACAATCTGACCGCGACCATGCCCGCGGGCGATGCCGGTACTTAGGACGAGATTAATTAAGATTACGCAGGACGCGCCGCGGTTCTCAACCCCCGGCCCGGACAGGGACAAGTAAATTTCGCGCGGTTGATGAGGAATTCCGTTAATGCATGCGAGATGGGAAACGGCGAGGCTTGATTAGGAAGATGCGTTGTGAGATTAGGTTCAAGATCTACTTGTCTTAATCAGTCTGAGCGAAATCCCAATTCTGGGGAATGGATTTTATTTTTTATAAAAATGTATTATTAAATAGCTTCTCATAATATCGTGAAGTATTTACCTACGTATGATGGAGTAAAAACGAAACTGTCGAGAAAAATTTTTCTTTGCAATCACAATTGGCTAAAATACTTCCAAGCCATTTTCTTTCATGATATAATATAGAACGTAAATAGCAAATTATATTGACTTACTACAATACATTTGACCTCGTTTTTTTTGCAGTTTTACTAAAACTTCAGAGTTAAAATCGCCAAAATTGTAATTATAATTATAATTTTTTTTAAATCGACGTAACGAGTGAAGACTATTTTATCGAAAGCAGGTAATGTTATCTAGGAAAATTCGCTTGCCAGTAGTCGGTAAAGTAGACTGTCAGGGTTATGTCGGTAACAGTTGGTGAACCAAACACACGTTTGCCGATTGAGAAAGCTGAAGGGAAGTTTCAAGTTACCTTTTAGTCAATAGGTGGCGTCTGAATATAGTATAGTTCTTGAAAAGCTGTTTAAATTAATTATTATATATATCTGTGTGTAAAACTTTTTATTAAATATTGAATCGCTTATATTATATTCACTTTTTTTAAGACTGTAAGACAATAGAAACTGCGAAACATAAAATCGTATCTTAACATTCTTTTATACATATAACATTTCATTAAATTTATTATATTTGCACACAATGATGAATTAAACATGCTTCTCACCATTTCTTGTATTTAATTCTGTTCACAGGCGTTAAATGGTGCGGAAGGTACGGTCCCAGGAAGAGTGTACAAGAAAGTCGCAATTGTGGAGAATTTCTTTGACATCATCCACGCCGTTCACGTTGATCTCGAAGGACGTCCTGGGAAGCATGCCGGTCAGAAGCGCACCTACAGAACGGTAAGTCGCAGTCGTAATTTTAAGCTGTGATAATTTAAAGATAATTTAAAAAAATTATATTTACTTTCGCAAATGTTTTGTTGGAAACAAATAGACATATTAACATATAAAAGAAGCGTACACTTTGTTTTATCGGTTTAGATTTAGAAATTTAAAATGTCGCATATATAAGTTGAAAAAATACGATTCTATATTTAAAGAACGTAAGTTGAAGTGACTTGTCTTCAATTGTTACGGCCCAATCGCTCATCTTCGCGTGCAAATAATATCCCCTCAGCATCCGACTCTTTGGTTCAAGGCTCGGCACTAACTGTCGAGTATCCGTCGATCCGCGAAGTGATCGAATTCAGAATTCGGGCGTTATCGGCAAAACGGTGAATTCCTGCATGGTTGCCCGCGACACGCGATATTTACCGTTCCCGAAGGAAGGCATCGAGGCGTTCAAGCGTCGAACACTCGATACCACACGTCATCTCACATGTTCCGGCGCATTCGTGTAAACCTCTCTCTTGGGTATCATATCTATTCTCTCTCTCTCTCTCTCTCTCTCTCTCTCTCTCTCTCTCTCTCTCTCTCTCTCTCTCTCTCTCTCCTCTCTCTCTCTCTCTCTCTTCTCTCTCTTTCTGTTTTGCACCCTCAGCACGTGGTCTCTTTCTACCCTTCATCGTCGGCCCCTGCGACCACCCTCCCACTCTTCGGCCTTCTATCCTCTCTTCTCTCTCTCTCTCTCTCTCTCTCTCTCTCTCTCTCTCTCTCTCTCTCTCTCTCGCACGCCGCGATCTGCTTGTGATTCAAAACCTCAGGACACTTGTTGCATTGCCTGCTTACTCACACACTCGAGCATTTGCGCGACGGTGGAACTGTTTTACGTTCAAGTCGGCGTTAGGCGGCGGGATTCATCGGCTCCAGAGAGGAGAGTCCGCGTTATGTCACGGTGCCGCGTTGCGCAACGCGATACCACCCACCACACGTGTAAGGGATGGTGGATTTCGAGTTGACGCTGTTACGTCGCAAGGGTTGCAGAATTGACCGATCTGGTATACACAATTCGCCTTTGACGACTCGCGCCTTTAACGCGCATCCGGATCAGCATGTTAAGCATGTTACGTGTTACAACGCGTACAATTTGCCGTTCCAAGTTAATCGGAAGTCGATCTCCTCGTAATCGAGCGAGAATTATCGTCCAAAACTTCTAGAATTCCGTTCAGAATTCCGCTGAAAGCCGTACGGTTGCAACTGTATTCGAGAACCATTCATATCGATTTATATTTATTGTAAAACTTCTTAAATTTAGAAGAATAAAAAATAAAGACGAAATATGAAAGACTCTGTCATGTATCACGAGAAGCTAAATGTAGACTTTGTTTATTTAATCTACAATATTCTGTCGTTATATTTAAATATTTAATACAATATTTTATCCAATACAAAATTCGACATTTGTTAGATAAACAGCCGCTGTTCCTTCAGAAATGTCATATTATTATTACTATCGAGAAATATTCTAGTTATCTTATAATTTATTTCCGTGCAATTACTCTAATGCAATCCCGTTGTGCTTTCACAAATCCGAACCGAAATATTGACGAATTTTAACAAGTCGATTTAAAGTACAATGCATTGTCTCGGATTTTCACTTGAGAAACACATCTTTTTTTTCGCGTTCCTTGTTCCCTCTGAGTTCGTTACAAGGTTTCGAGTAAATCTTATCGAATTACTACCCCTTCTCCCGTGGAACTCGTGCAGTTATACGCACACGTACACATCAACCTCCGTCGGCTTTCTCGGGCTCTCACGGAGGCTGCCATCCTCCTTGATTAAGTTATGTGCCGCCCCCTCCCCCTCAACTTCCTTAGAGAGAAACGTTTCCTATTAAGAGGCGGGGAAACATCCCTCCGGCTGAACACCTCCTCTCGTAGAAGGCATCAAAGTTCCGTTATACTGCTCATGAATTTTCCCCAGTGGGCGTCGCGCGTAAAACGGCGCCACGTGACAGCGATACGTTCGCCCGGAGTGCGGGAAGGGCCATTCGCGCGCGCATTAACGCGTCGATTGACAATGGTGGTTGCCTATTATTACTGCACGAACGTGCACTTGGATGCGACGCCTTGGCCGGGTGGAATTGGTTAATTGCCCGACCGAACGGTGCTTCTGCCTGAATATACGTCGCAAAGCGCAATGTTCGAGATGTGGAGAACGAAGATCTGATCGATACACCCTATCTCGATAGATCTTTGCTGATATTTCTTGTCGGATGCTGTCGTATTCTTAGCATGAAACATAGTTTAGTGTTTTAACAACTTTTATTCAAGTATCACCTACAATTATCATAAAATACTGTACGAAATATTTTTCTGAAGGAGAGAGGCTTTCCTGACTTCATCTATGAGTTATAACTCATAGAAACTGGACATATTTTTATCTTGTTCAATTTTTTTACAATAAAGTTAAAATAATAGCGTGATATAGTATTAAAATCTTAATAAATGACAGAGGGTACAACAGACGGAGATTTCCAAGTATAATATTTAAGATCGAAATGTGAATCATTTAAAGAGAGCGGTCTTCTCTCTTTCTCTGTTACAGATTACAGAGACATACGCATTCCTACCCCGAGAAGCGGTAACGCGATTTCTACTGGGTTGC
Organism: Temnothorax nylanderi; assembly: GCF_030848795.1. Lineage (NCBI taxonomy): Eukaryota > Metazoa > Arthropoda > Insecta > Hymenoptera > Formicidae > Temnothorax > Temnothorax nylanderi. The sequence goes on from NW_027249861.1 coordinate 20,242, forward strand.
ACGGAATGCCAACGGCGTCCACGGACGCCTAGTCCGACGAACTTATCTAATCAGTCGCAGTCCGTGCAGTCAGCGACGCTGGGGTCGACGACAACTTCGCTGAGTCCAAATCCTGGTAGCGCTGCTCTCGCGACCTCCTCGTCGTCGACGACGACGTCTTCGTCGGTGCAAAGTGGCTCTAAGCGCAATGGCGGCCAACACGCGTCGTCGGAGGGTAAGAACTTGCACAACTACAGGCACCAAAAGCAGCACAAGACCAGCGGTGGTAGTAGCGCCGCCGCGGACTCGAAACTCGACAAAGACAAAGACGAGAAGTACAATCCGCTGAGTATCACGAACCTATTGAAGAAGGAGCCGGTGAATGGTGGTTATCTCGCGAGTTCGGACACTTTGCCGGAATCGAGGAGAACGCCGGAGTCGGACCGGGCGAGCTCGAAGAGCTCGGCGTCGTCAAAGAAAAAACGGATGCTGCCGGAAGGACGGACACCCTCGCCGCAACCCGGCCAGCCGTTGCCGAGGCCCTGGAGCCCCGGACTGGATCCCAAGAACACGCCCATCGATTACAGCTTACCTATCACCACCTCGTACCTGAAGCATCAGCAGAGACTGCTCCAGGAGAAGAACAAGGTGGCCGCCGCCCTCGCGCTAAGGGAATCCGAAATAACGGAATCGAAAACCGCTTCACCCGTCGCGACGCCGCTCATCGAGGAGACCGAGAGCGCCGAGAGGGAGAGGTTCTCACCGGCTACCGGCCTGATCGACACGAACCTTAATCTACTGGCAACCATCCAACATCTGCATTGTCAAGTGATGCTGGCGCTCACTGAGCGACTGAGACCGTCGTTCACGCCGAGCCCTTTAGTTCTACCATCGACGTCGCCCAATGTTCTCGCGGGCACGATGATAATGGGCACGGAAGTATCGGTCCAGACAGGAGAGAATCATTCGTGAATTAATCAGTATAAGGAGAAGATGGGTAGACTGATTTTCCTCGGAGGTGCATAAAAAGCAATGATTATCAAGAAGCGAAAAAAAACTAATATTTCCCTAAGCAGAATTATAACTCGCGTCGATAATACTGCCTGTAGTCTCGCATATATCGAGATGTTAATTCGTTCTAGACAAGCGTCGGTGATAAAAAGATTAAGTCCCGGTCAGACAACGGAAGTCTGTATTTACCAAAAACACACGATACGCGTTAAAATTCGACCGCCCTATTTGCGTTTCTGTCGTAGTCACGCGGCTGCACGAGGCTTCGCGTACGAAATGTCGATCGCGGTCGCTCTTCATCTTTAATTCGTTCCTAAATACGTATCCGTTTGACGTGCGCGATTGCGAACACAGCAACGGCTGCTCGCCGTCGTCCTCCTCCCCTCTCCGTCTTTGGTCGAGAGGCGAAATGACAGATAAACGCAATTACATATTGAACCGGACGGGATCGATTATTGTCGTCGTGCTCGTGTCACACATTTCATCCGATCGGGCCGACCGGCCTGACGTTTTACTTGCGTCCGACGTCGGTCGGCGCCCGATATAGATGACGGGCCAAGCGAGCGGAATAATTCCCCAAGTCTGTCCGAAATACGGGTCGATGTGTCAGGGATTCGCGCGGCGCTTTCTATGTCCGATATTTAGAGATCCGTTACGTGTGGAGAGAGCGGATCGTGATCCGGCTGCCGCGCCGCCGGACTTGGTTCCGAATCGATCCATTCCAGGCAGGGCAAGAGCGACAGTCCGCGCGGCGACACCGCGAAGGTCCTGAATATTCAACGAGCCAGCGAGATAGGGACGGAGTCGGAAGGGAGAAAGAGAGAGACAGAGAAGGAGATCCGATTCGCTTTCGAGTGTTATCCGATGAATCTGACAACATTCAGCGTCGTTGCCGACCTGACGAATTGTCTTTCATCTTTTAAGGCGCGCGGCGATTCGCTCCGACTAATTATAGTGATCCAAAATGGACGACTGACGCTTCAGATGAATGATGGACTCTTAGAATTTTACGTCTCGTTTTAACCGGGAATATCCTGGCGCTAATAATTTCTGTATTACAAATCATAAAAACAGATTGCGCGAATTAACCTATCGGAGCGGTAAATAAGTAATGCAACATTAATCTGTCGATACCGTTTAATCTTTCAGAGGACGAGCTTTCTTTTAACAGAATTTTATTTAAGGTCCATTGAAGGAAAAGAGAGAATATTTTTCCGTGGGGAACATGCTTGTCGAGAGATAAGGAAACGCGTTTCGTCAGTTTTGTAAACGATGGTAATGCCCTCGCAATCTCGGATCTGAATTAATGTCGGTTAATGCGCGATCGAGTAGTGTTTCATTGACGAGGAAAGGACCGGTTGCATCTAGCCGGCATCTCGTTCTACCTTGTAATCGTAATAATGTTATCGCGTGTAATTACACAATGAGAGGGTATCCAAGGCGAGTCCAAGCGCGCGATTCGTCTCGTCTCGTCTTGTCGCGTTTCGCCGAACCGGTCGAGATCCGGGTATTATCCACGGGCCGCAAACTTCCCCTTACGTTGTACTAATTATCGTATTATTGCCATTATCAACGCTTTTTAACAATACTGCGTCGTGACCGTCTGATAGAACACGTTATTTCAGACGAAGAACTGAATTCGTATTTTATATCAATCTTGAATTAAAAATGAACATTATCACTATAGGGTTATACAGATTATTAGTATAACCTTCTCTCTCATTTATTTTATTTAAAAAATCTTCGTGTTCTTCTAATTTTGCTTCTAGAAATAGTTAAACGATGTTTCACATTTATATCGTTCTTTTAAAATGAATATTAACACGATATTAATCTAATGCGATTGAGATTTACTCAGAAAAATATAAATAAATGCTTGGTTTATTTTGTTTTACGAAAATTACTTGACTAATTTATACATGCCTTCGTGAAATAACTTGTTCACTTAGCGATCGCCGGGTCCGATATCGATTATATATACCAAAGGCAGCATCACTTCTCGAGCTCTCGTCTTTGAGAGCGACTCTCGTCTTCGTAGAGCAAACCGCAGGTAAGACGAATCGGTTGCAGTTAGTAATCGATTGTTTCTCGCATCGAGACCACGGCGACGGTCCTCGGGCGGCGAAACCCGTTTCGTGTCTGATTGTGTACGTAGCCTAGCTCCCTCCTCCGTGTATAATATTACTCGAGGTAGTCGTCTTTCGTGTATAATATATAGCGCGTCGTTAGCCGATGAGGAAAAGTGGGCTACACCGATAAATAGGCCTTAAGATGTGCTTGCAGAAAAAAAAGATGTTTGTACTAGAAGTTCGATAATTGTCGTGAAAGTAGACGAGGGTTAAGAACCCTTGAGAGTGTCGTCGCATCGGACGTATTATATACAGATATATATATATATATATATATATATATATACACACACATATATATATATACTATATACACACATATACATGTATGTATGTGTATAATATATGTATATTATTTTGTACATAATCGTTGTATCATAGTGCGTATAGTCTATACCAAGTAAGAGCGCGCGATTATATTATTACTGACAGCGATCATTCTTTTATCACGGTTATCATTATTATTATCGTAATAATCATGGATGACTACTATTTTTACTACCACTGTTCTTATTGCTCTCTTATCATTATTTTATTATAATTATTATTAATTATTATCACATGAGTATTACATTACTGTATTAATATTATTATATTTAAATTGTGCGCGCGGAACAGACGGAAAAATATATGAAATTGAAATACTCGAGAATATTGCATATGTAACTTACACCGTATCCAAAAAAGGTGCATCCTTCTCAGTCTTCCTCTGATGTATTTCAATTTTCAAGCTCCCTTCCCGCTTCTCTACTTTTCCTACACTGTCTTATAATTAGTATTATCGCTCAAGTTGGCTGGATACACTGTTCTAAGAAAGGAAAGGAAAGAAACATGTAAGAATTGACGATTGTTCATTTTTGACAGCCTTGCATCATGTCGCAACAACACGTCGCATGCGATCGCAGGATATTCCGTACAGGATATAATGAATATATATTACATATAGGATGTAAGGAAGGACTGCGCGCGCAGGGGATTCAACTACGTCTCGCCCCATTGCGACTATCGCATTATACGAACGTAAGTATCGAGTTTATTTGTATGCAATCGACATTTCGAAATGCCCGAAAAGCTTTGATCGATCGATGGATATGTACAATACATCGAAGATGAACGGTCGATCTTGCACTCCACGCGCGCACAACGAACGCAATTGACACCTCACCCTCCTCCCTCTTCCTTTTCCACCTCCTGCCCTGGTAGTAGATAGAAGCACAGTCGCTTCGGCGTCTGACGTACTTTAATATCGCGAACAAAGAGGACGAAATGATCGTGTTGCCTTTAACAAAGGAGAGGGAAGGCAGCGTCGACGACTCACCTGCTTTCTCTCTCTCTCCCTTACTCTCTCACCGTGGAGCGAGGATCGTTTCTCGGAGAGGAGGCACCATAGGTAATGCAGTCTTTACTCATCCGGCTGTTGCCAACGTTGTAGCGACCTCGTTCCATCAACTTCTACGCGTTCCCCCTAGCTAGCTATCTCCTTCGTTTCCTCTTTCTCTTCTCTCCTCTCGCTTTCTCTTTCCCTCTCGTTCGTTGTCTCTCTCTCTCTCTCTCTCTCTCTCTCTCTCTCTCTCTCTCTCTCTCTCTTTCCCTCGCAGCCCTCAGCCCTCAGGAAAACTCAACCTCCTACCCTCAGTTCCAATAAGGCTGCCGCTTCCACCTCGTTTCCACCTCCTACTCTCCCTCTGCCACCCTGCTCTGCTTTTCACCCTCTGCTTCCCTCACGTGCTCACTCCCCCGACTCTGTCTCTCTTTCCTTCTCTCTCTGTCTCTTTCTCTCTATTTCTCTCTATCTCCTTCCCTTCTGCGCACCCTCAAGCAACCCTCCGTCGTACCCTAAAGCCTCGCTTCCACGGGAGAGCCAAGCCTCTCTCGCGCTCTCTTCGCCACAGCATTGTTGCTATCGATTCGGACTTGGAAACGTGTTTTTCTTCGGATATTTCGTGGCCACCGCTGGTTACGACCGCTGCCGCTCGACCGGATAACGAGGATTCTAGGAAGGCGGGTGTATGTCCAACCCTCGGGGTTTCACCCTTTTTCACGTCTCTTTCTACATCTCTCCGAGTTTCAACGTTACCACCTTCGCCGTTATATTTCCCGCGCTTAAATGCGGCGCGCCTTTTGCACCCGCGATAAATATTTGATTTTACGTGCGAATTTCGTGCATTCGTTTCTCTATGTTTTTGCTTTCACCGTAGCCTGTTTACTTCATCTCCACCACATCATTTGCTATATTTACGTAAATATAAATTTTGTAATCGACAGAACATGATGCAGATCCAAATCGAATTCATAACAATAAAATTTATACAAACGATTCTTGAAACTGCTTTTTAATAATTGCAAATAATGTACTGTTTATTGAACATGCGATATTCATAACGAGCAAGTTAACGCGAGTCGTTTATTTAAAAACATTTTTTCCAAATTCCTCCCTTTTTCTCGTTAAATTTATTTTTTATGTCTTAGGTCTTTCAATTATGAAAATGATATAAATGCAGATATATATCCTAAGGTATGTATACATACATATGCACGTACATACATATATCTAAAAAATGTTGTGAATATTTGGAATTGCAGTCCTTGTTTCTCGTCGCGTCGCGCAAATTGCTTTTATTACTTTATCGATTTTCGGTTATTTTGCTCGCGGTGCTCCACCTTTATACCAGAGCGCTAGTCGTGATCTGTCAATTCGATACCGATAAGTCCGCCAGCGGAGTTTGACGCGATGAGAAACTCCCATTAGACTCGATGGCCGTAAGCTGCGTTCCCTCAGAGATAGACTCGAATCACTTTCGTCGTCTTTGTTACGCCAAGATGTTCGCCGGCTTGGCTTCGATTGTTTCGCAAAAGCTATTGAGGAACCCGTGCCACTTTACGAAGCTGGACACGTCGCAAATAGACAACCGGGCCGGCCCGGCGGCGAAATAAGGAAATCACACGAGAGATTTCAATGAACGTTACGATATTAAGCTGCACGTTCTAATGCCAACTGTATTTGCGTGCGACCCTTTCGCGCACCTTTTATCAAATGTTTGAGCTTGCATCCAGAACAGTTTAAACGCTTAAACATTTATTGAATTTTTCTTTTATTTGCAAATAGAGTTAAGTATCGCGTTTATAAATGCAGGAAAACACGCGATACATATTTCTCATACTTATACCATAGTATTTAAATGTCGCGGTATTATTTCGTGTGTAAAAAAACATAGCACTTTTATAAGGATATATGCTCCATATCGTCGTTATTTAAAAATCACATTATTTCAGTTCAGATTTTGTATTGATACATCGTAGATATACACGTATTACTTTTCTATAAGATTCTGCGTTAATTTAGTCCACTAATTAATTGATTGAGGTCGGGCCATAGTCGGCCACCTTGAATTGTGATCGAGCGACGTCGAAGAACGTCGGAGATTTCAACGATCGGCCATACTTTGGCCGGTGCGCGCGTACGTGCAATCCGTCGATGCGTCGCGAAGAGTGCCATTGTCTCGCGATATATTCGTCGTTCATCGCGCTCCCATAATTCTCGTTTCCGATGGACCATCCGATTAAGGCACGTTCCCCCGCGCGGTCCCCCCGCGACCCGTAGTGGCGATATTACTGGGGGCTTAACTCGATCGAACGGCGATTTAACATTTCACCCTCGCTGGCTTGCGCGACGTATGTGACGTCCATTGTCCTTCGGGGATTCCGATTAAAAGAGAGAAAAGAAATGTTTTCACGGACGAATAGTGGCGAGAGTTGGAATTTTGCGAGCGATTTTGAATTGACTGAACGTAAGGTAAGTGATGAGATTAAGTTATTGCATTAGCTCTTTGATGTTCTGTGATGCGATAGTAAATCTTGATAGTCTCTATAATTATTATAAGTCGAAAATAATTTTTCTTTTCTTTTCTTTAATTTCTGGAGGATTATCTGTTAGCATTGAAGACCCCTTCTCATTAAAAATATAATTATAAGAAATATTTCTGAATTTAATGCCGATAATTATACGATACAACTTATTTAAGAAATATATATTTATATGACAATTAAAGACAATTCGCTGTCTTTGATTCGATATTTTGAATGAGAGGTAAGAGAAATGTGTATGCTGCAATCAATATCTTTGTCTTCTCGCTTTCTGAAATATCGCAATGCTGTTTTCGTGAATTTGCGAAGAACATTGCCATCGTGTCGATATCGATCGCAGCTACATCAAACAAATATAGAATTGTATCGTACGATCATTTGCAAGCTTAAAGCTTCCGTTCGGCACTTTTCCACCGCATCTCCTTTAGCACACGATAATTTAACATGAACGAAATTCAAGTTAATTAAGCTATAATTCAAGCTATTATCATTTTTTATATTATATATAACATATGATCAAGAAGTTTCACAAAGAACGTGAAAGGCAAAGTAATTTATGATATTTTACGTCGCAAGAATGTATAATATTTAATTAAAATACACAAAATTCAACCTCATATTACAACTGATATAATAATTAGAAATACTTTACTTTCATACCATTTTGGAAGTACAATCGCAGCATATACATTGAACATTCACAGAATAAGCCAGCGTGAGATCCGAAATTTGGCGAAATCGTTGCGCGGTCGGCAAAGCTGGCGGAAGCGCGAAGGGCTGAAAATGGGCTGAGGATTCGGATGGCTCGTCAACGGCACTGTCGGCTATTGCAATTCATATCGCGAGTCGTGCGGGAAGATCTCTTATTTTCTCGTTGTATCCGGACGAAACCTACCTATATCCTAGAGCGTCTACCCTGAGTTCCGAGCCACTACCCCCGCGTACCCTCGTAACAGCGGCGACGGCAGTCCTCTCCGTGTTCTCTCGACGTCCGACTCCGGCGGTTCTATCCTCCATGGAGGAGGAGGAGGAGGAGGAGGAGGAGAAGGAGGAGGAGGAGAAGGAGGAGGAGGAGGAGGAGGAGGAGGAAGAGGAGGATGAGGATGAGGATAGTGCGCCGAGCTCTAGAATGTAAGGGATGATTTTGGAGATAGCTCGAGGGTCGCTCCGGTACGTAGGAGTTGTAGGTTGGCGGACGGGGTGACGCGCGGGGATAGGAACGGTTGGGTCGAGACGAGTGGTATAGGAGAGAGCTGCCACGGTTAGAGAGGACAGAGAGAAGGCAGAGGGCGAGGGCGAGATGGAGGAGAGAGGTCGGGAGGATACCGGGGGAGTAGTATGGAGGGTGGTGTGGGTTTGCGAAACGGGGGCTGCGATTGGGATGCCTCCGCGCGCGCGGGACCGGGGGAAATGGTTTGAAGCTCGGGGAGGCGAGTGCGGCGGGGGGGGGGGGGGGGACGGGGATGGAGGTGAGTCTGTGGAGTCTCAGGAGGGTGAGTTTGGCGCCGAGGTGTCGGCCTTTCTCTCCGGTGCTGCATGCGTGTGTGGGTTTCCCTGTATGTGTACCCGCGCGCTCACGCGCGCGTGAATTCTCGTAGCTGCGCGCGCGGGTGACTGGCTTGCTTAAATTTAAATAAATGATTCGCAGATGCACGCGGCGCGCTGCGTTACGCGACAACATTGATCTAGGCGATCGCCTTGCGGTTCGGGTAATTGGCATTCGCGACCGACAATGAGCGGGCCGATAGCAGGCGATATCGATCGGCGCCAATGAGCGCGATGTAGGTTACGGGATATAGCGGACAGACGTGTACACGTAATAGGCGGCAGGTAGATACAGCTGGCGAGGAAGTTTATTGGGATTTAAGGAGATCAAACCGGGAAACCTATTTCGCACCTTTCGACCTTTCGGTCTGCGACTTTGTTTGTTACTCTTTAACGGGACGCGCGGATCGAGGGAAGGCAAGCGGACATTTAATACATCGCGACGTAAATGTTTACGTTGCAAATAGATGGATATTTGTTAGCATAATTTTTAACAATATATATAATTGAGATATATTCTTAACAACGATATAATTTAGATTCACGAAATTAACATACGTAAAAAAACATATGTAAAAATATTACATCAAGTTTACTTAATTACACGTAGGTAGATAGATATCCCAAAGTCGTCATTTGGTTAAAAATTGGTATTTCAGATTTCTATGATACATAAAAATTAAGAGAAAGTTTTATTGAACAATTTGTAACGGTTTATATTTCACAAGTATGGGCACGATAAAAGTTCTTAACAAAAAGCGACAGTTTTCGTTAAGAATAATGTTCCAATCTTGTAAATTTTCCGGCAGCGACAAGAAAGTCATGAATATATTACAGGACAAATAACAAGATGCGCTTTACAGATAGACTTCCAATCGTATTTTGTAAATGTCACCCGGACTGTCTCTGCCGCGCGCGGACGTGATTAAAAAGTATTGGGAAAATATCGGACAAATCGGGTTAATACAAATTTTCTACTTTTGACATCTGCCTTACGTCGCGTACTTTGTCGCGACGGTTTCCCTCGGGCTACTTTCCTCAGTTATGTCTGCGTTATTTCCTGCGTTAAATTCAACGACAGTCTACGGTGGAGATTTCGTTAGTCTTTTTCCAAAGGAGACAATTTTTTTTCGTGTTTTTTGATTCCATCCGTGATCGACAGCTTCCTCCGGAGCAGTCGCGCGTCCGACAAAATACGTTGGAATATTCTATGCGACAAGGTTCTTTAAAAGGGGATAATACTGACGAGCTATTTTCACTTGTTACTTGAGGAAATTTAGTAAGCGTTTTAATTTTAAAACTACTTGAAAACATGATGGATAACAAGTTTTTTTTAAATCACTTTAGAGTTATTTTTCAGAATATAGAGCTTTATTATGAAAACTTTTAACATTGAAACTTGTTTGCTAAAATATTGGTTGTCTGTCCGTTGAAAAAAAGACTCATCAACCCTTGTATATTTATTTATACTATATATCTTTTCAATTCCTCCCCTCTTTCTCTCTTTTTTTCTCAAATATATTTTCGGCTATTAAAAATTATGTCTGCAATAAGTCTCGTGTCAAATTTTCGGAGTGATTAAAATCATAGATCTTCATAGTAAGAATAGAATCTTGCCGTTATTTGGATTATTTCAGTTTCGTCTCGGTCTCTCAGTAAGTCACGTTAAATAAACCGCGAACGCAAAATAAGCCGTCGTCTAAAAACAGGTATCTATTTTCTTCTCATCACTGCACCGGCGAAGACGGCGCAGTTGTACGGCGATAGTGCTGATGTACCGGGAGACACTCGAAATATACGAAAGCGCGTGGCCGTCGTTGAAATCGGTTTAACGTTTACCGCCATTAATGTCGTTTCGAACAATGCAACGACGGAAAAGGCAGTCACGAACGTCGAGATAAAGGGGTCAGAGCGCGGCAAGAAAGGGAATAGATGGCAGAGGGAGGTGGAGATGGAGGTAGCGGTTGGAAGAGAGGGAGATTGAAACGGGGTTACTAATTCTCGAATAATGAAGGGATGAATCGCCGACCCCTCGCACACTTCACGAAAGGGAACGCCAGGGGGAGGGAGGGCTCCGCGCGTCGCGCATTGTTGGCGCTTTATTTTCTTCCTCGACCGCATGTTACGCATTATTAGCCGAAACAATGTCACTGGAACAATTAGTCTTTTTCGCGTCTCTCTCCAACGAAGACTATCGAACCCCTTTTTCGAGAGATCGAATTTGTAATCGCACGCCTTGATTTCCTAAACATTTAGTACTTTTTTCATTTCCTTGTCGAAAGATAGCGATTTCTTGTTGAAGAAGCAATTCTATACTCTTTAAAATAACGTAGAAGAAATAATTTTAAGTACCGCGCTAAAATACAGCACTCCGTTTTTCTTTATATTTTCACAAAAAATGTTTTTTCAATATCTAGTAATTATTAAAGATCATTTGACAATATCGAAAATATTAGCTTCCAAATGGATAGAAGAACATATGAACGAAAATTATCGTAATGGGATCTGAATATTCTAATACCATCAATGCGGTTTCACGGGCGCGTATTTATACTATTTATAGGCGGCAAAAACACTGCGCGACATCATCGGAGGATGGGCGTTCAAACAAACGAGTTGCTCCTTCCTCAGGACAAGTGGATTCCGCAAGGCGGTGTTTGCGCGTCGTTTTATTCTTCTTTCGTCCCTACAGCGGACTCGTTCTTTCTCTCGCGACACCCACTTATATTGTTATGTAATTTATCTTAGCCACCCCCGGCGCGAAGGAATGCGCGCCCTTCGGGACATTAGCGGCACCGTCGGAGGGGTGTCCTTACTTTTCACTCTCGCTAATTTCGCGCCGCGAGAAGCGACCCGACCGGGTTTACAGGGCGACGCACAATTTCGCACTCTCCCGTTTGACAAACGCGCCAGCTTATCCGAAACTTTGGCACCCCGCGAAAGTTTGCGTTCGGGAGGAGGGAAAGAGACAGAGAAGCGAGAAACGAGCGCGCGACGCGAGGCCGCGTATCAATACTCTCCGATGGGAGAGATTAATTGAAATCGCAGCGGGAATCGCGCAAGCCGCAGCTGAAAAAACCAATCCATTAAGAATTGAGCGTTTTCCCTGTTGCTCCTCGCTCGTCATTTATTTAGAAGTGTTTGAAGTAAACAGAATTTGTTAAGAGAATATCAAACATATCTATATGTTTTTACTTTATTATTAATATCTTTCAGTTGTAGAGAGATAATTTTCCTATCTGTTTATATATATATATATATATATATTCCATTGATTTTAGGACTCTCGATGGACGAAAGAAAAATGTTTTATTTCAAGCATTTATCTTTCCTAAAATGGAATAATTATATAAAGACAAGATAGGTTATAAAAAAGCAAAAACTTCTTCTTGATGCGGAATAAAGAGATTTCAAGGCGGCAATAACTGCGTATCCATATTCATAAAGGCTAAAAGGTGTGCTTACACACGTAAAAAGGTTAAAAACACGCTTAATACCGCTACTTATACTGTCTCCTCCACGAAGAAACCATATTTAAGAACCGAAGCCATATTTTTATCCACTGACGCGCACACGTCGACTTCGCATAAATGGTAGATGATTTCATGTTGAAAGCAAACCGCTGTCAGGCACCGGACATAAAAAAAAACATCACAATCGGTATCATATATGTACTGACAGGTGCACGATTTCGGCGTGCTGAGATAACGAAAATCGTCACAAACTATTTAATAACTATTAATTAAATTTGCTATCTTTTATATGCGCGCGTTTAGAACATATTTTTGGAAGATAATAAGAAATGCAATAATCAAACATTTATTAAATATTTTAGAATAGAATCTTTACTAATTGAAATACCATTTAACTATTAGTCTTTCATTAAACGAAAGATATCAGAGAAGATATTAAATAATTAAGTTATTAAATAATCGGAACATTTTTAAAATAAGGATTCTCTGAATCGCCAATTTTCAGAATTAGGTCATCGAATTATACATTCCCGCTCGTTTAACGAAATCAGCATCGATTAAAATTTTAGAATTCTGCATTCCGTTAGTGTTAAATGAAGATAAGATAGGTAAAGCGTATATGAAGCGTGGTATGTTTTATTAAATCGTCAAATTGGCTCGATATTGAATTTATTGCATTTATTGCACACATGTCGTTAGAATAGCAACGAATTTTTTGCATACTTGCAAAATAGGCGAAAGTTAACCGTATATACGGCAAAGTGACACGACGGAATGGCCGCGCGAGTAAGAAGCTTTAGAACTTTGCGGTTCGACCGCCGACTGTACCTTCGTTGTTGATTCTAGACCGGTGTGTGTGTGTGTGTGTGTGTGTTTGTGCGCGATACGCCATACCGAAGTGTTGAAACTCCTCTCGCTATCGTTTCCGCGCATTCCGCGAAGAGAGCCTCTCTCGGAAAAAGTCCGACTGTTTGCATGTGCGTATGTAAGAGCGCACCCTCCGACGTGGCGTCTAGTCTCAGTTCCTTCAGGGGAGAGAAGGAAGTACCGTTGAAGCGCGGACTTCCAAATGCACCGTGCGTTTTTCAACAGGGTACGTGTACGAGTACATCCCGCGCGAATATGTAAGCATTCATCTTTCTTTCGTATCTTTCCTATAACACGGCTAAGCCAATCCCCTTCGTATCCACGTGTCATTCACTCGGATTTTTGCCATTTCACACAGAAAATAATATTAACCTTTCCAGGGTCTTACTAATTGTAAGTTTCTCACGAGGTTGACGGTTGAAGTTGCGAGAATCAAAATGGTTGAGAATTAAAACGAGAGTGAAAGACAATACATAATTAGTTTTTCCAGTATTAACAAGAAAACAAGGAAATTGAGATCATTTCTAAAACGTAATATAGTGTCGTTACTATTTAACGTAATTTAGCACATAGCCCGGGCTCTCTTCGCATTGGTAGTATTATGGTGCTGCTATATTTTACTACATATATATATATATATATATATATATATGTATATAATATATATATATATTTATTTATTTATTTGTGTGTGATGTGTGTGTGTGTATGTGTGTGTGTGTGTGTGTGTGTGTGTGTGTGTGTGTGTGTGTGTGTGTGTGTGTGTGTGTGTGTGTGTGTGTGTGCGTGAGAGATGCCACAAAGGAACACGAAATGTATAAGATAAAAGATCGCGCGGAATACGAGTGTCGAGATACGAATGCATTTGCCCGCTAAAATATCATCCGCTGGAGTCACTCAATAATAAGCAGCTAGTGATATTCATCCGTTACTTAACTCCCCGCGTAGCCGTCAGCGTAACAAAGCTAACCCTATCCGCGCAAAGCAACCCTATTCCCCTCGAGGATGCATCTCGCGACGTGCACCTGCGCTGAGGCTGCTATGCACGCCGGTAGCGGAGGGACGAGGGGGTGAAAGGGGAGAGAGTGAAGATAAAGCAGAGTGCAAGACGCGGATGAAGCGCGGCAGCGAGAGAGAGTGCCGAGCGGCGAAGGGAGGAGAGCCACCAGGCGAGGAAGGAAAGGCGGCGGCAGGATAGACAAATAGAGCGAGAACGAGATAGGGAACGTGCGGGCGTGCGAAAGGGAGACGGCGGAAGCTACTAGGGATGATGTTAGGGCGAGAGGGGGATCCGGAGAAAGATAGAGCTTCACGTAGCACTTTTCCTTGTATTACTTAGCCCAGGGTATAACCCACCGTGGCGTCGGTGGTGCCTATATCTCAGCCGAGGAAAACCACCCTCCGTGTGCGCGTATCTCTCCCTCCCTCCCTCCCTCCCTCCCGTCCCGGTCTTCCGACCCCCCGCGCCACGTTCGCCCCGTTCCATCGCACTCTCAATCCACCTTCTGGCAGCTCACTCTCCCGTCCCCCGCACCCTCTAACCACCCCCCGCGCGCTCGTGCTCGCTCTCACCCTTCCCTCTTCGCTCCTCATCCCTCGCTTCGCTGTACCACCGCAGTCCCCGACATACTCTGTTCTCTCTACCCGCTCCCTCTCTCTCCCCCCGTCCGATCCCACCCACCTAAGACCCCCCTGACACCCACCCTACCCATCCCACTCTTCTCTCTACTCTATACCCATGCTCTACCGTTTCCACCCCCCGACAATCCCCCTCGCCGCTGCCTCCATCCGGCGCTCCGACTCAACCCAACGCCAACCACCCGCTGAAGGTGGGTGCGCCCTACTGGCGCCTGAATCATCCCGCCCGAGGCCGCATCGGGGGCAAAGGGATGGGACGGGGAGGGCAGAAGGGAGGGCGGGTGGCTGACTGAGCTAGGGTTTTGGCGGTAGAATGGTAGTAGTGGCGGCTGCTGCTGCTACTACTGCTGCTGCTGTCGGGCGAGAGTTGGCGAGGGGACGGGAGGGTGATTCGTTGGTTGGTTGGGTTGGCAGGGAAACAGGAGCGCGCGGGGAAGAGGCAGAGGAGAACGAGAGAGAATTCGAGCGCAAGGTACGTACCCGTGGGGTTGAAAGGGGGCGTCAAGCCGCCGACGTCGTCGTCGTCGTCGTCGCCGCCGTCATCGTCGTCGGGTACCGAAGCCTACAGACGAGGGAGAAACGAGGTGCCAGGAGGGATATAAGGCTTCACTAATTATTTTTTGTCGGTCGCTCGACGGGGGGGATGCGACTACCGGCAATGACTGAAATTAAATGAATGAGCACCCCGCCTGCGTCACGCGGGAAAAGAGGAGGGGGGGAGGGGGGAATGATACGGTGGATGATGGGGGAACGGATAGCTTCTGGCGGGATTTCGCTACGAGGGTGGCGTACAGGGACGAAAGCCGACGTGGGAGCGGAGTGCGCAGCGGGGGCGGTGGCGGACGAGGGAAAGGATTATGAATAAGCTGTTCATTTCTTTCTCAAGTGTGAAATTATTAAGGATGGCGCGCCCACGAGAACCCCGATTCCTTTTTCACCATCGTGTTACGTATCGCACATCACCGCGAGTACCGCGCGCGTGGGAATATCTCTTGTTTCGTCGTTATAATCCGTGTGCGCGCTTGCAACTGTCACGTTCGTGTTTATCATATGTAATATTGCACATGAGAAAAAGAGAGAACACCATAAACAGTACTCTTTGGTAAAAATTTGTTTTTATACATATTCATTATATTTTGTTATTATTTCATTATATTTGTTATATATATTCATTATATTCGTTTATATATATATATTTATTATATTTTTTAAGACATAATTGACTGTTACAATTACTTATCGATATACATCCGATGTCGAAAAATAAAAAAATTTACTTGTGACTTATCATCGAAAAGCATTAAATTTGGAAATCAGTAGTTTTATTTTCATAACAGGTGTGTAACATATTAAATTCAGTAAAAGTTTGAAGGAGAAAGTACGATATTTAATGAGATATTAAAAAATATCGGGTAATTCATTATTTTACGATATCCAAGTGCAAATGTAATACTATATATAAATCGTTCCATATGAAGGATTAATTTATATGGGCGATTTTTCGAATTAATTTAATATCTCTGAAACGCATTCTGCGAGATTTTATTTCGCTATTTTTAGTACCAAGATTTACATATTTTTGCTAACCCTTCCTTAACAACGATATCGGTCGGTCGTTTCACGGTACATCTTGATACCAGAAGGGATAACTGAAAAAGAAAATGAACGAAGGGACAGAAAACTCGGAATCGGAGTCGATGTCGCAATGTTGCGAGTTGGGAGTAACGAGAGTCTCAAGTGGGAAAACTTCTTCGCGTTCGTGTCGAGAAATGGATATTATACCAAGGATTAAAGAGGTCGCGCGTGGAAAGCGGGTGGCCGCGGTAAATGTTTTAAAGTGTGAATTCACTCCTTGGAAATTGTGAGTTTTTTTTCCTCACTCATTCTCACTCGGAGCAAGATTTAAATAGCGCAGTTCTTCGAGTTGACAAAGGATTTGCTTGACAATCCGGTGGTACACATCGCTCGAATTACACATCTACAAAAATTGAAATTGTGTTCTAAAATTGTTTGTGAAATATAGAACCTGAAAAAGGCGGATAAAATTTGCGAAATTTATTTTGGTCAAATCGACTGCAAATTGATCAAAGAATACGCTCGCAGTTTTATATAATACTCCGTATAAAACGTAGCCCCGGAATATAACCATTAAATAAATTAAAATTTGCATTTGTGCTTTGCCAACAGTTCTACCGCGTTCTGATCGCGTTTTTCGCGACTGAAAAAAATCAGCGATGTTGCAAATTACGTTAATCTATTTTAAAGCAATTAATTTCGCGCGCACGTGTTTTACCGGCGCGCAAGCTCGTCGTTAAATCTTCGCGGACGCACGTGTGTACCATTCGCGGGTTTGCGAACGGGAGGGGGTAAGTTCCAGGGTTGCAGACGACGGGAGGAGATACGCGTGGTGAAGGGGTCGGGGGATGCATCTAAGGCTTGGCGCAAATACGGCTGCATCAAGCCAACATAAATACGCGGAATGAGGTGGCAAACGGTACAAGAGTCATTCCATCCTTTTCTGAGCGTATTTCAACGATAGCTTTAAGCATCAGGCACGTGTACGCGGTTTTGGTGCGGCGCGGAGTGTTCGTGGAACTGGGACGAGGGGTCGCGGCCGAGGGAATTAAAATCACCCCGCTTATTACCGACGTGCGGCTTTCCGGCCGCTGACTGTTGCGAGATCGACCGATATACGCGTACGAGAGAAAGAAAAAGGGGACAGCCCTGTTTGTTGTTGTATGGGTACTTAATAATTTTAGAGGGGTGGCCGGCCTCGCGTGTTCCGTAAAAATGAATGCCGTCAATTTGGCCCGCACCCCGCGAGGGTCAGATGCGGCTTTATGTGTAACGGCATGCCACATTTTTCCGAATATGACTTTATGGCTACATTGTTTGTATTGCAATTACAGTCTTGTTTAAAAAACAGAAAAAAGGAAATTTAAATGTAAATCATATAAGCCAAAGTACATATAAAAAAAATTATAATTTTCAAAATTATAATTTATAATTTCTTTATCCAAATAGAAGTTTGAATTAAACTTCGTTAATTATAATTTTTGTTACTTTTATTTTCTATAATTAATTTTCGAGTGAACAAGCGTTTGCACAAAAGCTAGCAGGTGGACAATTTAAAACAATTGCGAACAAAATGTAAACATCATATTAGTTATACATTAATTTTTTATCCATATAATACATTTCAATTCTGGCAGATTGATATGATTTACACGATTATGGTAAATAATATGTAACAGTTTATATCACTTTTCCTGAAAGAAAACTTAGAACTAGGAAAATTATAGTGGCATATCTGAAAACAACGTCGTATACCCTCCGGCCATCGAGGGCCAACTTTTTCGATAGGGTACTGGTTCTCCCCCTCAAATCACATTTTGCCTAGGTCAGCCGCGTCCTTGGTTTCTCTCGCTTTTTACCGCGACATAACTTTCCACCTCGGGAAAACATCCCTTACGTAAGAATCGATATGTTCGCGATGGAGGACTTCGAACGTGAGCGAGAGAGCGAGAGAAAGAGAGAGAGAGAGAGAGAGAGAGAGAGAGAGAGAGAGAGAGAGAGAGAGAGAGAGAGAGAGAGAGAGAGAGAGAGAGAGAGAGGGAGGGAGGGAGAGAGAGAGAGAGAGAGAGAGAGAGAGAGAGAGAGAGAGAGAGAGAGAGAGAGAGAGAGAGAGAGAGAGAGAGAGAGAGAGAGAGAGAGAGAGATCTTTGGTGTGTGCGCTAAGGAGTACCAGCGTTCGTTCCGGAGTTCCCTCGGCGATGCTTCTCGAGCGCCGGAAACATCCCTTATCCTTGAGACGCGCAGTGCCGGGAGATTCTTCCTGCCGTTCGACTGCACCCTCGACCTCCATCTCTACCCCTTTAACTCCATCTCCGTCTCTCTCCTTCCATCCTTCACTCACTTCTCTCCCTCTCCCTCCCTCTCTCTCTCTCTCTCTCTCTCTCTCTCTCTCTCTCCAGTCCTTACCATCTTCCCTTTCTTCATCGGGGTCCCTTCTAACATCTCTCGCTCGGAGGAAGACCGAGTAGATCGTCTCCGAGAGACGACCTACACGTCCCGTGACGTGCACGTAGAACGTGCTTTGCAGGATGCTTGAAGGTTGGCCCAGGGTAGAAAGCGTGGGCGGCGGAGGGCGAGAGACCGAAGCGGCGGCGGTGAGAGAAGACGGGGGCGAGAGAAACGACGTCGGTGGTACGACGTCGTAGCGGAGCCGGGCGAGGGTGTTTGTTCGGGACGATAGTGTAAGACGGTGACGTGCACATCCCTTGCCAGCCAGCCTGCCAGTCTGCCAGGCAGAGGAGAGTCTGCTTGCCTCTGCCTTCGCTACCACTGGAAATGGAGGGTGGTTTCAACCCTTAGGTCGAGCGCGGAGCTTCGGTGTGAGTGTGCTTGCGGGGGGTCGGAGGATAAGAAGGGTGAGAAGGGGGGTAGTTTGAGGTGGCGAGGCCGAGGAGGAACGATGGTACGAGGACGAGGCGGGATGGGTGGATGGGTGGGTTGGTTGGTTGGTTGGGCGGAAAGGGCGGGCTGCGGCGAGAGAGGGTGGCGGAAGGGTAACGAACAGAACGAGGGGGAGAAAGAGAGTAACGGACTCGCTCGCCACCCTGTACGCCACGTAGTAGTAGCCAGGGGCCGAGGAGACTTTCGAGGTCGCTCGGCAGGGCCGCCTTAATTATCCCTCGCTGAAAACTTTCCCGCGTCCGCTCCTCCTCCCCCTCCTTGGTCGACAGAACTCCTTCTTCGGGGTCGCTCGTCGTTCTTACAGTCTGCCTGGCTTTGTTGTAGCGCAAAAAGGTGTAGCGATCTCATCATCGAGCTTGTCGGTCGATGACGAGAAAGACGGTCGCTTCGGCTCAAACGGCCGTGTGCCCCGTTGTCCCGTATGCTCGTAGAATGATTTTGCGGCAAACGACGATCTCGATAATGAACGGTGATTATGCGCCCGGATACGGGGATGGAGATTAATGCAGCGAGGCGCTTACGCGAGATGCTTCGTCGGTTGGCCCATTGTCGTAGTTTGGCTAAAACAGATAGCAACGAACTATCCCACGCGAATGCCACGGCCGCATTGTAGAGATAATGCTAACGTTATGATGATAAAATTAACTTGCATGCTTTCACACGTGTTTACGGAGACGTACGAGTTTCGGAGCGAATTGTTTTTCAGGATCGGGACAAAATCTAACTTGACTATTAGTTCGTCATATTTATGAGAAAGAACGTGTTGAAGAATTTTATCTTTCCGGAAAACTATGTCGCGAGAAGTGAAGTTGGAGAATTGTGAACAAGAATTAAATTTACTAAAAGACAACTTAATCAGTTTAGATACAGTAGTATCATAGCAATAAAATGTTAAAAGAAAATATCGTCTCCGTTTTTAATACGATTCAAAGTTTGAGATTCCGATTATTTAAATGATGATCAAACTCAAAATAATTTTATTTTCTTCACATAACATTTTCTATATTGCGATACCACATGGCATTTACAGAGGATAATAATCGATAAAAGAAACAGAAATAAGATGGGTTCCTAATTTTTATTTTCGCTTTAACCAACCCGAAGCATGACAGAACAGCGTAAAGCGATCCCAAGACTGAAAAAAGAGAAACACGAGGTACGGACAAAGAAAAGGTCTCGGTGTTGTATATTTCGCTGCGCGTTAACGAGGGCCTGCCGAAGAAATGTCCACCTCGAGAGAAGCACGAGAGAGACCACGCTCGACGGCGTCGGTGTTACGTTTCCACGGTCGCAAAATTATTAATATCCCAAGTAATTGCCCCGCTACTTCTATTCACGTTATTCCTTCCTCCTCTCACCCGAGCTCTCAAAGATTCCTGGAATTTCCAGGAAAGGACGCTTAACCTTCGGGACTTCGGTGGAAAAGTTGCACCACGGTCCAACCCCTCATTGCCACTCGCTATAGAAAGAGCGTAGACGGGTCGAGGGAAACGGTCGGGGAGATACGACGGTGATGGTAGCGTCGCGGGGAGGGAGGGGAAGCGTACAACCTTCCTTGGATTTTGGAATTTTACAGCGACGTCGTGCGTCCCTGAAGCTAGGCGAGAACGTTGGAAGGTACGATGTTGGCGACGAGGGCGGTAGAACGGAGTTGCGCTCGTAAGGCTGAAATGAAAGAAGAAGGGAGAGGGCGAAAGGAAGAGCAAGGTGGGAGCGAGACAGAGAGAAAGAGAAGAGGAGCGGAGAACCCTAGTGGAGCGAGAGGGCGGACCGGAGTTCTGGCGATGCTCTCTACGTTGGAGGGTGAGTTACCGAGGACTCGGGGACCCAACCCTCTTTTCTGGACTCACACCCTCGCTCATCTTTCGCTCACCCCCAACCACCTGCAACTCACCCTGTCTCCCCCATCCCTTCCCCGCGCCCCGTATACCCTTGTCGCACCTACTGCCGCCTTTCCTGCCTTCTACGGCACTCCGACTCCTTCTCCAACGGCAAACACGGCACATTGCCCGGAGTGTTGCGTTGTTGCCTCGCCAGGCGTCCCTTCTCTCCCCTGCGAAGTCCCCCTCCCCACCCCTCCGCTCTCGCCAACCGTCCTCCACGTTCAATTTTGTATAACTATCCGGCGTGCATTACGAAAGTTGCCGCGAAACTTTTCCCTCCCCCGCGCGAGACCGCCCCTTTCAACCCCCTGCTGGCCAACTCGGAGCCGGTTCGATTAACTCTCTTTCTCTCTTCGCGCGCGCCACTCACGCGAACGCGACTCATTGGGGTTGTTTTTTGTCCTTGCCGTTCCGGCGCACTAATACGCGTCGATGTGTCGGTTTTCCAAGAATGCGCATCTTTTCACATCGCTATTATCGTTCGCATTTTTTAATCCTACGGTACACATAATGTATAAAAGTTTATATAAATTAAAGTAAAAGGATATCTTCAAGTAATTTAATTTAGATCATGCAGAAATGTATTTTGAATAATCTATAGATTATCTACGTAAAAAAAGATAATTTTCCGAGAAAAACATACTATAAAATAAAATATGTATCAATGTTTTAAGCTCTCTCGCGTCATTTTTTCTTATTTCTTGTCGAATTAGGGCATCTCAAATATTTAGCTCAACAAGTAATCGGCAATTAAATTTCGATAGAGTTATTAAACGTGATTTTGAAATTGTGGGAAGAGAAATGTGTCATCATTTATGTCAGAGAGTGAAGTATCCTTCAGGTCCGAGATATCATACCAAGGTTGAGTGAATTATCCGGCTTGCGTATGCGCGATATCTTGCGTGTGTTATCTAAATTACGCATCTGACGTGTCGGGTGCACTAACTGCATTACGTTGCTTGATATCCGAATCGAATAATGTGCTTTGCTGTTCAACCTACATCAAGTCGTTCGTGACAAGCTCTGACCTGCCGAACATTACTAACTTATATGATACTATCATTTATGTACCTGCTACATCATTATGCGCGTCGCAGATATACATATATTTTTTTTCCTACGAATATCTATTTAGCATGTAAATCAAAGTGGAATCTTAAAACGCACTCAGAATTTTCGCGGAGATCTTCCTTCAGAGAAACTTTATACGAAGATACCTTAGATCCTGAATACTTTCTTTTGTAATGTATCCGGAGAAAATTCCAGTTAATTAATTTTTTAATTTTAATAAATTAATTTTAATTAATCTTTCTTTAAATAAAAAAAATCCAAGAATATCGAGAATCGCCGTGACGGATACATTATCATTTATGAAATTGATATTTAATAAAGTTATCGTCGCGCGAAAGATCAAATCCATATAAATTACATTAAAGGAAAGTTTCGCAAGACATTAAAATCCAATCAATTTCACTTATTGACTTATATTGATTATCCTCCGAGGAGCTGAAACGCAACCGCGAGACTTCGCCGAGTACGTGACGCTCCTACATCCAACCCACGCGTTCCAAGAATGCACCAGCGTACCGTACGCCCGAGAATTCACCTGCAAAAAATTCCCAGTTGCACTTCTCCCAGTGGAGAATATATATTATATAAACGTGCGCGCTCGCGCACAGAAACACACGGAGACACCGTGCGCTACACCGAGGGGTTGTCTCGGTGGCGTGCACGGCCGATCATCGTTGCAAGTTCGCGCAATGATGCATACGAGGGTACAGTCCAAGTCCACCGTAATCCCCTTTCGATCCAGCGAGAGAGCGGCGGGGGAGGGTGGAAAGGAGGAAGAGAGAAAGCTACCCTTCGGAGGGTAGGCGCCTCCGCCCTTCGTAAGCAGCAAGCAGCCTCATATCCGTGACAAACCCTTTCCCTCGCGGACGCATGTCAACCTTATGCACGCGCGCGCATCGGCGCACCTGTGCGCTTGTATGCGTGCTGTTCGAGCGCCCATCCGTTCGACTAAATGCATCCTAGCAAGCCGCAGAGCAGCAGCGGCAGCAGTAGCAGCAGCAGCAGCAGCAGCAGCAGCAACGGCTCTGTAGTGACGGGGTAGCAATAGCAACAGCAGCAACGGCAGCATGAGTTTCCTCCAGCAGTAGTAGTGGCAGCGGAGGGTCTCCTCTGACAGCAAATCGATTGAACGGTATAATTTATACCACCCTCTGTGGCTCGTTTCCCTTTGGGTGCCCACCGTGTGGCATACACACATACCCCGCTCCCGCCGCTCGTCCTCCATCGCCTCCATGCGCCTCTGGGGTGCACGCCGTGTACCTTTCACCCCCTATAAAATCCCCTTCCCCCTCTGAATAGTCATCGCACGAGTATTCCGCCTGTCGGCGAGCGAGCCGGCGGATAATGGGGAAACCGCTAAATATGTGTCACTGTGTGCACGTTAAACGCGTGGGAGTCTACTTAGTAAGTGTTTATCGTGTGTCCGTGACTATATCGCGCGACTGATGTGAGCGAGAGCGAAGGCTCGCTCGCTCTATCTCTACGCGTTTGCGTCGCACATGCGTGTCCACGTGTACGAGGGAGGTACACGTACTCTATGTACGTACGAGGGGGGGGGAGGCAGGTACACGTGTGTCCGCTAGGCGAACTGCGCGGCAGTTAGAAGCGCCGTGGATGTGGCGCCGGTCGTCACCCTTGGCTAACAGCACGACCTGGGCCTGACCGCGCTGCAGGAATAGGTGCGCATATGCCATGGCATGCGTGCGTGTGTATGCGTGCTCGCAATGCCGCCTACTTCACCGCCGGAACTGTTGATTGCGGTCGGCGGGATGCGAGGAAAAGCGCACCACCACCACCCATCAACCACTCATCGCGATGTCCACCCCTTTCCGCGTATTCGAGCGCGCGAAAGTGTGTCCCATCTCGCGCTTTTCGGCCGATTTGAAGTGACTTTCGACACGGGTTTTTAGTTTCGAGACCGTTAGGCTTGTACAGTATAATAGTATCCGATATCACATTTGGCGATGAATAGAATGCACGAATGAGATATCGATGAACACCTTTAGCAAATTTTTGAAAAACAAAGAAATTATTTTATATAGACGTTTATCTCCCAAGTAGCAATTAAATTTTGTTGTGTCGATCGCAGCTGGAAGGATTGTAGTCATCTCGTCAGAATTTGCTTTTTCAAAAAGCGCTTGCAATAAAATTATTGCAAGAATTAGCGCCTGCAATACGTTTATATTAACATTTATATTACGCAGGGAATAGTAATGTAGCTTTTAGTTTTCGACGACACGTAGTTCTTGGGTAAAATGCTCGAGTTACACTGTTAATATATCTGAAAAATAACACGTGCGATATACGCCGGTGCGGCGTTATTATGTTGAAGCGTGTAAAATGTTCTCCATTAGATGAATATAAATAGATATTATTTCATTTGATTTTTATAGCATATTTTTGCCGCGGACGGCACCACGAGTGCGCCATTACTATAGTAATGCAACCTCGATGCATACATCTGCGCAATGAATGAAGCAATTCATAACTACGATGGAAGAAACCCGGTAGGTAGTGCGACACGCTCGTCGGGGAGGTTTTATTAATTAACGAAAATTCGCGTTGCCTGGCATGCTTTTTGAATATTTTAGCGCGGGTTTCTTATCGCGACATTGTAACACGCAGCGTAATACGTTAAAACGCAGAAAAGTGGGTCACAAGCAATCGATAGTACGTGAGGGAAATAATTTTTTGCGTTTGTAATTTCGGCGTATAAGTAGACGTGTGCACAGTCGCTTATATATATATATATATATATATATATAACACTTGTTTGCAACACTTTTTTGACTTTTACTTCTACCTTAATTAACTCAGGATATCTTAACACAGATTTAATTATATATCTTTGATATCTCGATAGATTACGTTCAATCATAAATCCTAATACAAATATCACGGTGGGAATATAAGACTTGCTTTCTCTCTCAGATATATAAAGTAGCGCATACGTGCCTGTTGGCGACGGTAAATTTTATTTCGACCCTAAAATTTGCGCTCCGCCGATACGAACGCAAACCGCCCTTGTTCGAAAATCCGCTCTTGAGTATCTCGGGAATGGACGAATAATGTGACTATTGCACGTCCTAGATTTATTTTCGCATATATTCAGATTAGCCGGTCGCACGTATTCGTCCGCGGCTCCATTGTTTGTAATGCCCGGCGCAATGCGTTATCACGCGCCAGCGCTTGACACAGAATCAGCCTGGAAAAAGCTGCCGCAACAAAATTGCGCAATGTCGCTACAACCTCACTTGTATTTTATTACCCGGACTATGCGCCGCGTCGATGTGCGATGATGGCTTGACGCATCGGCACCGATAATCGATGGCAACTAGAAAAAAATGTGTCCAACAAGAATCAGCGATAAACGACTCGCGCCGTGTTTATACGCGCGCACCCTTTTTTCCCCCTTCTTCTCTCCTTTTTTTTTGTTTTGTTTTGAGAATTTTTATTCGCATATGCGCATCAATCAGCCAGGTGAGAAAATATTACAATGACTCGTTAACAGTGAAAATTCTCATGACACGCCCCGGTGATGCACGATGGCTCGTTACAGCGAGAACACAACGCTGACCTGAAATATTTTGATGACGCTCGATAATAGTGTCTCTCGCAGCCAGAAGCTCGCCCCATCGATCTGGTTATCGCATGCACGTGTAATTTAAAAACTGCACAGACGACCCGCTTTAATGGTTTTCAATGATGAAGCGGCGACATAGCGACGCAGTGAATTTCCTGCTATCAAATCGATCGCGGAACAAGAAAATACGATTAATAAAAGCGGACTGTAGTAACGATCATGAAATGCGTCGCGAATATTCGCATTTCGGGAACGATGGACTCTCAAATTTTGCCCGGATTTACGTTACACGTCGCATAAGTGTCGTCTGTCTCGATTCGCGCGAGTAAAATGAAAGACACAATTCATACTTCTTGTTTCTGAGGTATAATGCCGCCAAATTTAATCCACCGCGCGCGGGACAAATAGACGACGCGTGAATGGATTTTTAAAAAACAGAACAACATTTCTCGGCAATTACGGCGCGTCACAATTGCGCGGAGTATAAACAATCCGACCGCGTCGCGCGACGCGTTTCGACGAGTCGCAGCCGGTCCCAGGAATTTTGGTCCGTAATGGAACTATCGGATCATCGGCGCCTGTGACGTCAGCGCGAAACCGTCGGGGAGCCCTTTTTGCGAAATCGAACCAGCAGTTCGCCCCAGTTGGTCCCGTACACCCGGTACGCCCCAACGTGAACGTGGATGGATTCGCAGGCGCGCGAGTCGGTGTAATTCAGATCATTTCTGTGTGCGAATGTATGTGCGACATGCACACGTGTGCATGTGCGCGTGGGATGCGCCGCAATATCAGAGCCAAAGGGTAGATTCGTCCCGGTGTACGTACGATCGTTCAAAGTAACTCCCGGCATGAGCAGATTCTTGTCCGCGGAGAGTAGCGGAACGAAATTATTGTCTGCGATCGGATCTTTAAATCGTTCGCATCATACAAAAAACTTAGAAACGTGTTTCGCCGTGAGCCACTGTACCACTTTTATGAAGACGAATTTACTGAAATTTCTCTCCTTCTTTCTCCATGAGATCGAACTTCTATTCTCAGCTAAAATTAGAAAGTACATCAGATTAGAACTGCGGGAAATTAGAATTAAAATTTTGCGAACTTTGCGATTATCATCACTTTCGTTGTTTTATCAGTCTGCTTTTCACACGATCTGTACTGAACTTTTGCTTTTCCGATATACGGTGCACGTTTTATCGGGACTGAAACTGAGAGGGACATCCTTATTTTAATTTTAACACGCAGCCCCTATATGATTTCTCACCATTGTTCTTGTTAGTCAATCACTGGCGTTTACCCCAATACCTTCGAGAGCAATCGACGTTTAGCCAATTACGACAGACCCGATTACAGATTCATCCGACCTAGCTGATACAGTTGGCACAGATCTCGGTCTTTATCGACCCCTCTGTCGCCTGACCGTTGCAGCGAGGATATCACGATTAAAGCGGAAATTTATCGTCCATTAATAATTAGAGGATCGCGAAGGGAAGAAGGGGTTGCGTGGCGCCTTCGACGTATGCTGTCTGTGTGGGTGCGGCGTTTATGTGTGTATGCTGTATATACACGCCACTCTTATATAGCCCGTCGTAACAATCTAACAGTCATAACTCTGTTTTCATCACCTCGTTTTATAACGTCGGCGCCGTTATCATAAAATCTCGCGGGGCTGCACCATCCGTTCCGATGCGATTTATTATTCGGTCCGATAGTTTCACTTTCCGTCCACTTTAAAATGCGCAAATGGATCTCGCGTGCATTCTGTATAAAGACACGTATCCTTCGATCGCAAGTATTGCAACGAAAGACAAATCCGGACAGTGATATAACTTCATAAATTCGTAGAGAAAAGTACGATTTACTTATGAATAACAAGGATCCTTATTAGTACAGCTTATAAATTCTTGTCACGAAATCACATCTCTAAATTAAATCTTTCTCATGTGTGTTATTTATCCAAGAATGGAGTAATTCACCAAGAACATAAAGATTCGTTCTTTTAGCCGAACACGTGACAAAATGCGCGACATCATGGATAATCTTTAGGGGCACAATGACGTCAGAGAATTATGATTAGAGGGCTTAAAGAACGCTTGTAATGGCGGGCGCAGTACATCGCGCGACTTTCCCTGCCATTTTGATTCCATCGTCAGCTAATAATCTCTTCCACGTTCAGCCGCCATGGGGTGCCAGGTGAAACCGGAGGGTATGGGCGCGCCGTAATTATGAATATAAATCGGCGAATGATGGTGGTGGTGGTGGTGGTGGTGGTGGTGATGGTGGTGGTTTGGGTGGAGAACGGGACGACGCGACGAGGATGGGCTTGGGCGGGGGGGGCGAGGGGGATGGAAGCGGCGGTCTCAAAGCGGCGGCGGGGCGGGGGATGAAAATGACGCCGGGAATCCGGCGTTTGCCGTCTTTTAATTTTAATTAAAGGAAGGTTGGAACGCGCGCGCGAACCTGGCGGGAGTTCCGTTAATGGTGGTGGCTCGCGGTGGAAAAACAGATGCCTACCATTAAGGTAAAGGGTTGACTACCGAAGCTTTCGTGTTTCTCCGCCGTTGGCCGCGTTACAGTTTCTCCTTTTTCTCCTCTTCTCTCTCTCTCTCTCTCCTTGTGATCTCTCCCCATCAAAAATTGGTGCCGTATTCAGCTTAATTAAAAAGAGATCAGCGCATTAAGTCGTTTCGAAGAATTCGTTATTATAATTACGATCGAATATTTTGATAGATACAGGTGACGTTGTACCATCAGCATATTTTTTCCTAACCGTGGATTCTTCGAAAACTAAATGTAAATTTTCTTCGACGAAAATGCGATTAACAATCCTCTTTTATCGTGACTTTGATATTGCACGCTGAACGTTGAACATTAAATGGAAACGTACAGCGTACTTTTATTGATTTTCAGTTTTTTGAAATCTACATTTCTTTTTTATGCTAAGAGCCACGATAAAAGAGGATTGTTAATCATATCTTCGTAATTGCTTTCATCGAGCCTTCGCAGCGCAAAAATCAAGTTCAAGTTCGAAAATTAAGAGTGGCTGAAATATAATACAGTGTTTGCAGGTAGCTCTATAGTGATCTTCGTTAGGGGTAGTACGTGTCGCACGATCCCGTTTGCATCCGCCGGCGTGGGTGAGTGTTTAATAATACAGGGAATTTATCGTACGCGCGCGTCTGATATTTTTAAATCGACCAGGATGCCGCTTCTCACTTTCCACGCAGCACGCGTGGAAATTCAATTGACCGGCGCTCTAGTTTTTTTCCCTTTTCCTTTTATTTTTTTTTTATTCTCACTTTGCGGGGAAATTGTTCGAATCGAGAGATAAATTTCTAGCGGCACAATAGCTACCGGCAGCCTCTCGACATTAAGCCTCATTCACAACGGCCATTATCGCTAACGTGATTGCAACGTTGTACGCCGTGTAGAATGCAATGCGTTCCTAGGAGCGCCGCGATGGCCATTGCCACCCCTCAGAGGAAGGACTACGCTCGCACCCCTCCCTGGTAGCGCACCCTTCGTCGGATAGGTCGATACACGTACGAGAGCGCGAAAGTTCGCAGCGCTCTCGGGCAATAAAAGCGAAACGATTCATACAAAGAAACTCGATTTGTAATAATTAGTATGCAATGCGAAAGCAAAGTAAACGAGACGGCAAATTCGTAAGCGTATCTTTTCCTTTCAAACAATTGTATTTTTGTTATGAAACTCAAAATATAGCTAGAAATTTAATTATATTATTCTTATTCTGGCTATAAAAATTGCAATTTGTAGGCAATCTGTTTTTTCTTACAGATATCGATTTAATCATGTAAAAGTTTCCACTTCCACGATCATCTTTGACATGTTTCACAAATAAAAAAGGAAGATAAGAAATAAATTTGATTATGTATGCGAGATTGAATAACGCTGTCCGTAGTGGCAGTCGAGCACTAACCTTGGGAGATTTTAAATGTTCAACGAAGTACAAACATTGTGCATCGGTGATTCCGGCTGCTGTAAAACGTACGTACACAATCACAACTCGTCGTCCGTGCGTCCACGACTCGAAGTGTGATGGCAACGAAGATAGATCAAATATTCAAAAATGCATCGCGGCAACACTATATCCGCAACGCCCATTCTTATTCTCCACTCTCGTAAAACCGCAAAGTATTCCGCGCTATAAATCCGCTCGAAGTACGGTCCGCCTACGCGCATCGACGTAGTCAATTTCATTCAGTTCTTCCTCTCTTCCCGCATTCCTTCACGGAGGCACATTTCGACGCACGCATATGAAGGACAAGTAGTGATTTTTTTCTAACCGGACACTAACGCTTCATTTCTTGCAGTTGCACTAAATACACAGACCAATATCGTGTCACGCTATTTCTAAGGAAACAAATTTTAAAAATAAGTTTGATAAGTCTGATAAGGTAGAATAAGATTATTTGTAAGAGGCCTTGTAACCCTGAGGGGAATCAATAAAGTATATATATGATAAGTCTGATAAGAGTCTGTAAAAATGTGCCAGCTTGATTATAATATGCGATTATTCTATTTTCGATGATTATAACTTACGTGCTCGCGAAAATAACATCCGATGGAAGGGTATTTACGTAAAAAGAATATAATGCGAGACGGTAACCATTGATTTAAATATTCATCGATCCTTATTTATGTCCGATTTCACTCGCGTATTTTCGATATGCAATGTTTCTATCTTTGGCCGTTCTCTCGTCGACAAGTCTCTCTTCTAAAAAAAGAAGCCGAACGGGCATCGTCGTCCTTTGACATTCCGCCGTTGTTTCTTGCCGGCGGAATATCGCTTAACGATCCATCACTACGAAGGGGATGAATCTCGCACGTCAAGTTTCCGGCCGAGAAAGGGGAGAGAGAAAGAGAGAGAGAGAGAGAGAGAGAGAGAGAGAGAGAGAGAGAGAGAGAGAGAGAGAGAGAGAGAGAGAGAGAGAGAGAGAGAGGAGAGAGAGAGAGAGAGAGAGAGAGAGAGAGAGAGAGAGAGAGAGAGAGAGAGAGAGAGAGAGAGAGAGAGAGAGAGAGAGAGGGAGAGAGAGGAAGAGAGAATCTGATCTTTTTCCGTTCGATCCTCGAACGAACGGGAACGAGAAGAAACAAGGAGGCGAGGAAACAAGGAAGAGTTAGCACACGTCGCAGGAAGGGCGAGATGGAGTTTCGCGCGTTCACTCACCCTCCCACCTCCCATCATCATCGCGGGGAGCGTTTAATCCGTAACTTTGGCGCTCGCGTCCCCCGAGGGAACGTTCTCTTTGGTTTTCCGCGCGCAACAATAAGTTTTCCCCCGATGCAGGCCTGTCAACGACGCACAATTGGCGGCGGCGGTGGCGGCGGCAGCGACGGGGATCGGGGGTGGCTCGCTCAGCTCCGGTTGCACCCATCCGCCCCTTGTGCTCCCCCTTCCTCCTCCTCGCCGTGCCGCACTATCCGACCATCCAACCCATCCTCTTCGGATGGGACTCATCCCATTCTCTGTATGCCGTGATTGCACAGCCTGGGGGCGATATTGGGGTGCGTATGGATCGGTACGAGGGGGTGCGCCACTCATTCTCTGCCTCCTCGTTTCTCTCTCTCTCTCTCTCTCCTCCATTCTCTCCTTTCTCTCTATCTATCTTTCTATCTGTTTCTCCTCCCCTTCGCGAATCTACCGTTCTATCGTTCGTACGCGCACATCTCGTCTGTTTCTGCCTTTCCCGTTCCATCGATTCTACCTCTTAATCGCCCACCCTCCTCCACCCCCCGAGCTTTCCTTCACTACGGAGAGATGAGAGGCGCGCGCTTTATGGACGAGGGTGACCCGAGAAACTCTCCGCCGCGGAGGAATTACCGATATCGGATATGCGAGCGGACGCGTATACGCGAACATCCGGAACGCGCCTCAAGATTCTACCGTCGGAGATCTACGCGTTCGCGTGAGAGAGATAATCCGATGGTGGTATAAAAAAACAGCGCTCCTGAGAGGAGCACGCGAAGGATGCGGCAGAACCACCGCCAGAGTATCCTTATAATCACAAATTCTATAGACAGTTTGAAGTCGAGTTCTCAAGAAAGGAGATAAAGGAGAAAAGTCTTCATTTACTGTAGTTCTCTTCTTCACCTTTTTGTTTTTGTTTTACAAATCCGTAACGCCCTTTCCATCCTCGTGTCTGTACGAAATTTCGAATAATTCGCGATATATTCTCTCCTTTTATTTTTTATTTTATATATTTATTCTTTATTTTGAAAAATATAACCGTGTACCGAGCGCATCGAACATCAGGGATTCGTATTTTTTTCGGAAGCGAAAATATGCGGCGGCACGTATCGGTTTGTAAATTCGTGCCGGCCGTTTTAGGGCACACACAATGGGCGAGGCCAAAAACGCAACTTGCTGCGGCGAAATGAAATATATGATGTTCAAAATTGAAGCGCGTAATTCGCGCGGCCAGGCGCGGGCGGTGTGTTTTTATTTTCTCTGTGGCGAAATTACAATTTTACCGTGCACGCGATTTATTCCCCGCGGTGCGCCGCCGCCCATCGGAAACGCTGTAAATGATTTTCCGCAGTCATCGTTTTTGTGCGCCCCCGCGCCCGCGCCCCTCGCCCCTCGCGCCGCAGCTCGCCCGGGTAAAGTCATTGATATTTAGACAACGCGGTTAATCATCGAATTCGGACGGACCAATCCAGTTACCATCCAATAGTCGTGCGGATTGAAACGCATTCGACCGACTGTGTTTCCAGGCGAAACTCGCGACGCGAGGGGGGGGGGAAGGGGGAGAAGCAGGAGAGGAAGGGACGGAAAAATGGCGGGGTTTGTATCGCCCCGGAACCCTTCTCGACTTTTATCCGTAATCCCCTCGCGCACGCAGGCTCGACTGCTGCGCAGCCGGAAACGAGGGAGTCGACGAAGGACGATTAGATCCTTTCCCGCCGATGACGGATGCATCTTCGGAATTGCTGATATTGGATACTTGCGGATGGACTTACTCGTCAACGTCGTTCTGAGACAAGGGCAAAACGAGATATATCCTACTATTGTCGACCCTAAGATCCGTATCTTCGAAGTTGACATGGGACGGGAGAAGGATTATTAACATGCGGAAGGCCAAAAACGATACCGCGCAAAAGAAAAGAGAAGAAGAAAAAGAGATTGTAATTGTTACAATTGCGGAATATTTATTGTAGTCACGTTACGCTACTATTTACACATTTCAACGGTAAATTTTGTAAAAAAAGAACATTTAATTTCAAGCGGAAATCGTCGATGATTTTATTATCCATAAATCGCGGAATAATATATTGGATTATACAAAATAATAATAAATTGAATGCGTGTATATTCGCGGCGAGTATATACGTGTATACACAATCGTTTCGCATTATTGTACTCCTACGATCACTTTCTGTCCATTTTTTTCTCTTCTTTCAGTTATCTTTGTGCTAATTCGAAACAGCCGCTACGAGGGAAAAAGTAAATTAGATCAGACGATAATCCATCGTGAAATACTCCACGTGGTAAAGCATAAAATTTTCACTGACTATTTATGATGCGTGGGAACCCGTTGATATCAGATAATTGTAAATGAACAAAATAGGCCTTAACACTGAAATATCAAGATATAGCTAAGATAATATGATTTGCAACTTTTCCGAATCACTTTCCTACTCGAGTACACCAAACGAAGCAGCTTGTCATACGCGAGTAAAATAATTTGCAATCACTATTTTAGTTTCACATAATTTATTAATATTCGTAAAATATTGAGTTTCTTATATATAGACAAGAAAAAAGCAATTTAATATTCTTATCTTGTATTTTTCCTAAAATCAGACATTAATTCCATGTAACGGCTTTCTATCATATTTATCTTTTAAACACGTGTGCACTCTATCGATACATAATCTTGCGATACAAGACAATTATTCAAATCATTTCATATTCTCCGAACTGTTATAATCTTCGTACAATGTCGTAGTTTAACGCTTTAGACTTTCCCGTTCTATCTCTCTCCTATCATTTTTTCCTAGTAAAAAATTTCAATTCTTTGAATGCAAACGGCAGATTTGCACGGATTAACTTGACGATCCGACGCGGCAGACGATGCGTAATTAATAATTCCGCGATGCCTTGTAACTCCTCGCTAACGACCCCGCTCTCGCCCGGGTCTCGTCGTAAAAATCCCAGCGCGACGCGGGAGATCAAAGCAGTTTACGATCGTAATAAGTGCTCGGCCGTAACTAACCGGCCACCACCGACGACCGCCAGGCTCTACATGCGCGGGTCTCCCTCATTATCCCTAACGCAAGATGCGATCTGTGCCGGACATTAGCAATATTGTATATCAGCAGTCTCTCTCCGGCAGTAGGACGTACAATTTAGTCGTTTACCCGGTGACAAAGGTTACCTTCACTACGCATTCCTGGTTACATTTACACCACCAGTAGGTACAGGATCATTGCCCAACATGGGAAACTTGCGTTTGCCTATAAACGCACACGCACACGCATACGAAACACGCATACAGACACGCACGCGCACACACATGTATGCACACGTATATATGCGCGCAAGTTCATACAATCGGTATCCGTAAACTCGTGGTCCGTTTCCATCCTGACCCAACCGACCGACCAACCACCCCCTCAAACCATCAGCCCCTAACCGTCCGCACTTTGTGTGGCGTCCAAGGGGTGAGAAAGAGGCGAGGGGCATAGGGGCGAACGCGGGGGCGGTAGAAGGGCGCCAGGCAACCCTCCTAACTCTCTGGCCCCCGGGGGGTGAACGTGGGCTGGCTCGCTGCGAGTAAATGGGGCTACGGGGAGGGGGGGAGAGGGCGGCGGGCGGGAGGGTGGGTGGAGTGAGTTAGGTGGAAGCAGGAGGACTAGGGATATTACGGACAGGACGCCCGAGATATCCAGCCTTCCTCCCGCTCCCGCTACGCCCCTCGGGCGACCATCTCGAGGGGCGACTATTCGGGGGAGGAAAGGCGCCCGAGAGGCGGCTAAGGGTAGCGACAGATATAACCGTAACGCACACACGTTCAAGAAGCAGAATTCGGGGTGGAATTTCGAGCGTGCCGAATAGATGGTGGTCCCTGCCGAGACGCCGCCGTCGGTCGAAAAGAGAAAGAGGGACAGGGCACACGGAGCTCGGCGAGGCCGTTGGACGAAGGGCGCGCGAGCGAGACGGAGAGATTAGCTTCCTTGGTTATTAATAAACGCTTCGCGCGGACCTTGATAGCGCGCGTAATGGAACGAGAGTAGTTTACCCTTATTACCTCCCACCGCTCTCTTTGACTACGAACCACGGCCCACGAACCACGGATGATCGCGCCCTATCTGCCACCCTTCCTCCCCGCCGTCCCACTTGCCCTTTCCTCTCCCCTCTCGCCGCGCTTCTGTCCAAACTAACATCTACGCCGCCAAGAAACCTGCCGTACCTTCCCACCTCGCCCCCTTCCCCTGCATAACGGTCGGGGGTTATTTACTTTTCCATTACGCGGATGAGGTAACCCATCCTGTTTCGCCGCCTGCCCGACCCCATTGTCGAACTACGGTAATCCGAGAATTCGTGTAAGATCGAATTGACGGCTCGCAAACGTCCACTTGTTCCTCCGAGTACTCCGATAGACATGAGAAACTACGTGTAAGTACGGCAAGTTCTTATCTATATGTACTTATCTGCTGTAACGCGCGACGATACAGCGGAACAACGATATCGCGCGCGTTGCATCGTTTCGATAAAGTCGATTCAGCCAACATTTGTTATTTTATAGCATATTTTCCTATACATTAGAAATTTTGCATTTTATTCTGCCAAGTCCGTAACAATATTGAAGAAATATAAAGTATATTAATAAGATTAACAGAAAAAACGAAGCTTCGCGTGAAATATTCTAATAAGCTAGATCAGTCAGTATTCACAAATTAAAAAGCATAGTTACCTCTTTAATAAAATTACGATAAATGCATAAGAGTTTTATTACTGATAAAGATACTTTTTAAAAGGAAAAGCAAAATTATTTAGCCTGATTTATTGTTACACTTTTCATTAAATTTGTATGTGCTATTATTAGTATCTATTAGTATCATTGAAGAAATGACATATATGCAATATCTGGAAAAATATGTGCAATTTTTTATGACAGTAGAAACTATATTTTTTATATTATAAAAAAATAGTCTTAGCATCTATCTTTTTGCCCATGACATATTTCTCTTTATATAGCTTAAGCTTTGTGCTCGCTATTACATAGCGTTCTAATTGGCTGCTACTAGTATTACGACTTATATACACTTTCCTGGACTAGCAGTAGCAGGTCAGAGCGATGCGGTGTTCTGAAACTCCGTCGGTGCTCTTTGTCATCCAAACACCCCGTCGTTACGATCCTACACCCCGGCGAGCCCCTTCGAGATTCGCTATGGTTTTAGTTTGAGATGAGATGTTCTCATAGTCCTCCTACTTCTCTGCGCTGGTTTCTCCGAGAAGTACCTACATCGCTGTGCAAAACAACCGTTTCCACGAAACCCCCACAAGCGTAGAAAATCGTATTGAACCTTGATAATATTAACAAAATTCGACGCGCATTATTCATCAGCATGCGATAGTATCTTAAGTTACATCTTAAGACGATTGGAGTTTTTTAATCATTTTTAAATGCTCAAACTTATTTTTGAGAATTATTTTGCGGAAAAAACAATTTCAGTAGTCCTAAATCTTAATTTCCCGACGTTTTATATTGCATTTATGTTCTTGTTGCGCAAAAAGAACGAGTAGTATAATAATTTGTACAAGTAGTACAATATAATTTATAACACGCTAATATTAACTTTCCCGTCAAAAACAAAAGAATCTTCAATTGTATATATGTACTGTATGTCGCTTCGTTCTGCATTTATCTCTCTCTCTGGTTTGCTCGCCAAAGTTTCCATTATCTACATCGGTACTAATTCGTTTCTTAAATTTTCAGTTTTGACGCTAATGACCAATAAGGAGCTAGAAGAAAAAGGTAAAAAGTGAAGGCGGCAAAGACGGCAAAAGAAGGCAAAGACGATTAAAAAATTGATAGGGAAATTTTAGGGCGATCCTTGCGCGACAAGAAGTTCCCTCTACAAACGTCGACGATATTTTTCTTAACTTGACTATTCGCAAATCTTTCAAATTGGCCCCGCTGGCCCCGCAACGTGAGGATAATTGATTCCCACGCTGCGGGAAACGTCAGGACAATAAGCACGCAATTCGAGAAAAACGTCACATTGTTACTGCTAACAGCGACGGTGGCCCCTTATTAATTTCGACACTTTCGGTCTCTCTTTTTCTCCTCTCCATTCCCCCTGTCACCCGTGTTCAATTCCCCAGGCGTTTCGCTCCTCTCGTTATCGACGGTGGCTCCGATTCACCCGCTCCCCCCCGTACCCCCGCTGTTTCCATCTTCATCCTTCTGACCGTTCTTTGTGCTCTCCCGCCGTGGACGAAGAAAAGAGCCGTAGGAGCTCTAAGAGCGAGACGCCGCGAAAATACATCGGCGTTGTATATCTTCCTTGACCGTCCGGGGCATAACTCCGGGGATGAATCAGTGCTTCTTGGACCGCACCGGACCCACACCCTCGCAAACCCGCCTTCCTACCTCCGGAGTCGCTTCTCGTTCCCCACCCTCCCCCCCCCGGTTGTCGGTTCGTCCGCCGCCTCCGCCTTCTCGGAGCCATCAGGGTAGAAGAGCGGAGAGTAACCCTCTAGCCTGAACCTTCATCAACGGATCTACCAACCCCACCTTTATCAAGAGTCCCCAGTGCTGTGCGAAACCCCTTTCACCCGCCCCCGCGCAAGCGTCTCTCATCCCATTCCGCAGCCGTTCCTCTCCGTTCGTCCCTTTTCCACTTTGCCCGCTCTTTCTCCCTCGGCCATCTTCTCGGTTCTACCCTCGTAGTCTCTTTTGGTCCTTCCAGTTCCCTCGTCGTTCTGTCCGCCCCTCCGTCAACGTTTCCCTCCCGTCCCGTCTCGCCCGCCACCCCCCCGACCCGCGCACACCGCCGTTTCACCCCACGGATCCTAGATTAACGGAACCCTTGCTGCCGAGAGAAGGAAGTTGGGTTGACTCACCTAGTGCAAAGGTGTCGTCGAGATGGCGAGATATAGAACGTGTCGTGATAAAAGTAGGACGAATCTTGGATTATTTTCGCCGAGCGCAATCGAACCACGAAAGTCTTTTGCGTTAATCCCATCCTCTTTTTTCCCCGCTCTATCAAGATTTTTTACAACTTTTAATTAAGCATTACGAATTCCGATGTAGGGTAATTTAATTACTTCCGATAGTAGAGCCAAGCCTTTTCCAACCACCGGTTAATCACTCTGTGCGGGTAAAGTAGCCACGTTAAATGCCCGACTTAATTAAATTCGAATGTTAAAAATCCATTCGCGATGTAATCATTAAATTTACGGAATAATAAAATATTGGATTTGTACTGTTTCTGCGATATACATATATACGCGCGACTACACGCCGCTTCCTGTAATCGATTATTCTGCACAATGCTACGTTGTAGCGCGGTATCCAAATTCACATGAAATTACATCCCTCGACCTCGGCGTTACATATTCGAATCTAAATCAAATAATAATTCCTTTTTCCTCTCCTCTCCCTCTTCCCTCGCAAAAGGTAAGAAGACGCTGGTCATCCCGCGCGGATATCCGCGCGCCGTCACTCCTCCTTTCTCGGTCGAGATGTAAAATGCGAGAGACACACGGGGGGAAATGGACGACAGTGTGCGGTCGTTACTCATACAATAACGGTATTGGTAATTAGTTACGTTTTACGTTGGAATGTGTGCGGTCTCACGTGGGAAGAGGGGGAGAGAAAGCGGGCCGCGCGCTGTATCGGTTTATCGTATGTATGGGAATGCGTGTGCGGGATGGGGACCGGGAGCAAAGGGAATTTCCAGCAGACCGCCGGATCGATTGGCTCGAAATTGGAAAAGAATATTAGGTTTCTGATTGAAACGACTCTTCCGAAAATTTCGTCATCCCCGGCCGCGCACGCTGTCCGTGCTGCGCTTTTGTCGTCCGTAAGCGCGAAGAGGGTTCTCGCCTCACCCACCCCGTTCGCCGCTGCCGATCCCGCGATTGTTTTAACGCTCCATTGAGAGCCGATTAATTACCCACCCGGGTGGTCCTTTAAATATTTACGAAAGTATCCGGCCGTGCGCGCCGGCTTGGTCGCCGATACACGCTCGGCGACCGTCAATATTTGCGCGACCTGTACCGACGGTCGCGTCGGTGAAATATGAATGGTCGAAATTTTAAATAACATTGTGCAGTATCTGCGGCCGTGCGCCCGCGCGCGCGCGCGCGCGCGCGCAGGGGACGCATGCACGCATCTATGCATCCATATCCATGAATCCATGCATCCGTATGCCCTACGCACGTATGCGCGCACACGCGCGCGGCAAGAGAGAAGAGCCGCGCGACGCAGCGCGATCCGCGCGCGCGAATATTCCCAAATAAATCCGCACAACGGCATGGCCGTGGCACGGCGTGGCGTGGTATGGCGTGGCCGGACCGGGCCGCGACTGCGAATATTTAATGTTTGCGCGGACTAAAAATTCGAGGGTCTCGCGAGGGACTGCACGAGCTGGAGCTCGCGAGGTACCGCAATGCGTCGCGAGCGCGTTCCGAGAGAGGATCCCAGGACGATCGCGATTACAGGAACAAATTATGTATTCATGAAAAGGTGACGGAATAATCCGAAAGGTTACGATTACGTGGCATCTATTCGCCAGTCGTTAACATAATTACGTTGCGAAAGGGCGCGTCGAGTATTTTTTCAGCAAGAATCGCCAGCGCACGGGTTCAATGAAAATTATGACACGAAAGTTATTTCAGCCTCGAAAAATTCCTGCATAATTCATATAGAGATTGAAGCCAGTGTAACTGCGGTAAATTCATTTTTCGATGATATAACTAATACAGGAATAAACCCCGTGTTAATTAATGTATTTCCATTATAATTTCTTCTTGTCCATTATAATTTCTTCTCGACGATCGAAACCTATATTAATCTGAATTTATATTTCGATTTGATCAAAATGTATTATAAGAGTAGGTAAAATACATCTCTGTACGAGCCGTCTATTATTGCATGCGGTTATCACATTTATTTCGATTATTGTACTCTATTTAAACACCGTCAATTACATATCCTATTCGTAGCATTTATAAATTGTCATTTTATTATATAATCTTAGTAATCTCATCCATTTGTACAGCATCATTCTCTTTCGACTGTTGTGCGACGTGGATCTGTAATGAGATAAAAAGTAGTTTTTCGTCTTTAATAGCACGGAAGTTAATGAGCACCGTGGCACGGATGGAGAAATGCGTTTGACGAGCGATACAGGTCGGTGTCCGCAGCTCTGCGCCCAGCCTGTATTGGCTGTTCAACTAACCGTGACCATATCTCAAAGTCCCTTTAGGACGTCCCGTGTCTCGAACAGAGGACGAACGAGGGGGGGAGGGGGGGACCGATTCCACGGCGATGAATCGCTACCTGTGATTATCGGCGCGTAGCCGTGTTCCCGTGTAGCCGAGGCCCCAATTCCGCACCGGGTCCACAATCAACCGAGGCGATACGCAGCAGCCCGCGTGTACACGTATCTCGTGCCCCGACGTATGTGTATCGCCGTGCAAAGACGACGACGACGACGACAACGACGACGGGGCACTCCGTACATAAGACACGTGCGCACGCGAGCGAGCGAGCAAAGACACGACACACGAAGATGCGTGACACCGCATATACGCACATACACACGCAACGTGGTCACGTTTTCCGTGATAGTCCCTACCATTAT
The DNA here is from genome assembly GCF_030848795.1 of Temnothorax nylanderi. NCBI lineage: Eukaryota > Metazoa > Arthropoda > Insecta > Hymenoptera > Formicidae > Temnothorax > Temnothorax nylanderi. Next base: position 60,602 of record NW_027249861.1, read on the forward strand.
AACGGAGTGCTATAACCGCGCGTACATGTATGTGAATGCGGTTTGTCGTAGCCGCGCGAGCACCACGCGGGTGCGTGCATGTATGTGTGTGCGTGTGTGCGTGCGTGCGTGCGTCCGTATCTAGCGCCGTGCCCACTGGCGTAGGTTGCGTCCATTTTGATACCATACCTCGGTCTATGTGCCAGATGTATGTAAACGAGGTACATGGGGCACATATAGGGAGCGTATGTACGAGCGAGCGCGGCTACATACGTAGATAGGGTCGACCGGTAGAGTGGTTAGAGGGTTCGGGATGGAGGTCGGCGAGAGCGCGCAGGGGGAGAGCAGGGGGGAAGGATGGGGGACAGCGAGGGGGAGAAGGTGGCGTAGGTCGGAGGTGGGTCGAGAGGGTAAAATAGAGGGGAAGGTGGTGAACGTTCCGCAAGGGTGGGTAGAGGTGTGGTTGCTTTAGAGGTGCGTTGAACCCAACCAACGCAGGTAGGTTGACATCAGCGTGCCTTGTTCCATTGAAACGTGCGAAATCCATGCGGAATCCACCCTCATTCCCCCCCTTCCCGCCACCCGGCCGTGTCACCCGCACCTCTCTCTCTCTCTCTCTCCCCCCTTTTGCCCCTCCGGCTCTGCCCCCCTGCCTCCGGTGGGTGGTTTGGATGGCTGGCCCGGGGATGGGGTGACGGTGGGTGGATTTCCGCGATGCGAGGCTGATTTCATAGCGGAGAGGAATACCTGGTGCGTGATATCGCGCGATTCTCCGTCTCTCCTTCTCTTGCCCTTCTTCCGTGTCCGATTCGCTTCCCGAATCGGCGGTGGAGTCTTGATGAAAAAAAGGGTCGTGAGATAGATGCAAAATCGACAAGACCGGGAGCCCCGCGTTGCGGACACAGAAAGCAGAGTGACCTTTTTCTCCACAAAGAGATCACAGGCCGATGCCGCGAGTGCTCGTACCGGTGGCCCGCGAGCGTACCGTTACCGCACATCGCGCGGATGCATTAGGCTTGTTCGCAAAATGCTGATAACTATTTACGTCTGTCGCGCGTACGCGATTTGCACGCTATGCTGCGTACACGCGGTTGTTCGGAGCGTTGTCACTCGTAGCTTTTTGCGATAACAATCCCTGCGATACCAGGGCCAGAAATGTTTTGCCATGCTCTCTCTCTCTCTCTCTCTCCTCTCTCTCTCTCTCTCTCTCTCGACGTGAGTATACACAGACGTGTCTAATATCGCTCTGATTTCGGTGTGATTTTTCTGCCGCCCTATGCCCCTCGGGGCCTTCCTTTTTTGCAGAGTGTGAGTTGCAAGGCCTCTTCGCTTGCCTATCCTTTGACTTTTATCCACGGGATTGAGATCCGCCGTATATTTGTCTTCTGCGGATCTTGCGGATTCTTGCCTGGATCTCGTTTCTTCTCCGGCCATCTGAGCGACGTGCGCATGCGTCTTTGGTGTTGATTGGCTCTCGCGGGCGGGATGACGGACCTGTTGGAAGTCGCGGCGCTAAATGACAACACAAACAAGTCTAAGGGCACTACACGACGTATACCATCGACATCGGAATCATCAACAACGTCGGATGTAACACTAAATTCATATATGAATGCGTCTAGAGTTAATTCCCTCAGAAATATTATAAATTCACATCACGACGGTGTCTCTAAGCTCCTTCTCTCCAGTAAAGAGACTCTAGAAAAAAGAACTCTCATCGAAACAGCCTTTCGCGCCTGCAAGGAGGCTTTTGTTGAGCTGTCCGCTGCATATCTGAGCTTGTTAGAAAATGATATCCTGCATAAGAACTTCGAAGAGAGACTTAGGGGCATTGTCGGCGATGTCGTGCGAAACACTTGCGATAAATTTGCATCATGTACGCCTGGCGAAGGCCCCGTTGCGTGCGCGAGCGAGATATCCGGGCCCCCCTCTATGCCCTCCTATGCGGCTGTGGCTGCCTCTGAGCAGTCGTGGGTGAGGGCGGCTCGCGGCCCCCCCATTATAGGACCAAAAACTACGAATTTAATCGTTACTCCCAGGGAGGACTTCGCGGGGAGATACAAAACGTCCAGGGAAACCAAAGATACGCTCCAAAAAATTATTAAGCCGGCTGAATATAATCTTAGAGTCAATAGGGTCTCTTCTGCCAGAAACAACGGAGTGCGAATAGAAGCTCTATCCGTAGACCTGCCTAAGATTACGAATTCCTCTGAACTTGAAAGAGCTGGACTCAAACTCGAGCAGGAGGGTAAAATAAATCCGAGACTGTTAATACGTGGCGTGCCCTGTAGCATGTCAAGGGACGAGATAAAATCGGACTTAATCGCATTGAATCTTAAATCTTTCGGACGCTAACTCGGTCAAGGTTATCTATGCGTACCCTCGGAGAAACGATAGGCGCACTACTAACTGCGTGATAGAAGTTACTCCGGACATTCGTACTTTCCTACTTAAGAACAAATTCGCTTATATTGGATACTTCGCCTGCGGAATCTCGGACCACGTAAGGGTACTCCAATGTTATAAATGCCTCGCTTTTGGGCACTTCGCGAAGGACTGTCGCTTCGAGGCCATCTGCGGGCACTGTACTGGACGTCACGAAACAAAGAATTGTACAAATAGAAGTGCTACTCCCATGTGTGGAAACTGCATGAGATGGCTGCCTCAAGCTGAACGAGAGCATTCGGCTCTGGACGACAGGAATTGCCCGATACTGCGCAGAAGAGTTGTGGACAGAATGAGCAGTATTAATTATGGACAATAACACTGAAAATCGCTTACGCCTCTGTCATGTGAACTGCCAGTCGCTACTCGCTCACTTGGACGAATTTCGATCCTTTTTCGTTGGTTCGGGATATCATATTATCTGCATATCTGAATCCTGGCTAAAGCCGCAGGTACCTGACCATATGGTCTCTCTTTATGGATATCAATCTCTTGAGATGCGACCGTGTCGGTAGAAACGGTGGGGGGGTGGCAGTATACGTGTCGAACTCTTTTCAGGCCTCGACCTTGCGCCAATCTGGGAACGACAACTGTGATGGTCCTGAACATCTAATCCTTGAGATTTCCGTCAAGAACTGCTCCAAAATACTATTAGCCGTTGTTTACAGACCCCCACACTGCGGTTTTTTCGGACTTCTTTGACGTCTTCTCTGATTTATCGGTTAATTACAAACACTCCATTATTTTCGGGGACTTTAATGCCGATCTTTGCTCCTCGACCTTTGATTCGGAACATATTCGATCGTTTGTAAGCGCATCTAACTTTTTTCTTGTGCCCTACACCACTACGCATCATACCCGTACTGCCTCCACCCTGCTTGACCTGTGCCTTATAGACGAGGCTAATAAACTTGTTAATTACGAACAGCGTGAGGCCTGCTTTCTGTCCGCTCATGATCTCATCGCTATTACTTACGACGTCAGGATAGAGCGGATCCCTAAGCGTACCATCCGAGTTCGAGATTTTCGTGCTTTTAATCCAGAAGACTTTCTTGACGAACTTGCGTCTCTGGACTGGTCTGGGCTATACTCTGCAGCAAGTGTTGACGCAAAAGTTGATACCTTCAACAGGCTTCTTTTGACTTGCTACGACAAGCACGCTCCCTTCCGAGTCATGCAACCCAGGAACCTGCCTGCACCCTGGCTCACGGAGGATATTAAATCCCGGATGAGGGAGAGGGATAGAGCCAGAAGAGTCTGGATGAGGAGCAGAACGGACGCTAACTACCTCACCTTTAGACGCCTGAGAAACTCGGTGCAGGTCGAGGTACGGAGGGCTAAGTCGGAGTTCTTCCTTAAAGAGTTCCAGGATTTAAATGAGCCTAACGAGATCTGGAGAAAACTAAGAAAATATGGTCTTCTTAAACCCAAAGCAAGGACTGAGAATCTCGCTTTTACTAGCGAGGAACTTGTTGACCACTTTACGTGCAACGTGACGTCGAACACGGACTGTAGCCCGGTCATCTACTTGGGTGAAACTGCGTATGACGACTCTAAATTTTATTGGAGCAACATTGAGCCCCTGGATATTGTTCGGACCATCTGCAGGTGTAAGTCGGATGCCACGGGTGTGGATGGACTCTCTCGGAGACTTGTGGTTGGGGCGCTCCCGAGCATCCTTCCAGCCTTGACTCACATTTTTAACTTTTGCTTCACCCACGGGGTTTTTCCTGAGATTTGGAAGTCAGCCATTGTCTGTCCCGTCCCTAAAGTTAGACGTCCTGCCGTGTTAAATGACTTTAGGCCGATCTCAATCTTGTGTGCCACCTCCAAGTTCCTCGAGCGCATTGCGGCGGATCAGATTATGGAATACTTGGAGGAACACAACCTTCTCGATCCTTTTCAGTCTGCCTACAGAAAAGATTTTTCCACGCAGACAGCGCTCATAAGGGTCTTGGACGAGGTCAGGCTGGCTGCGGATAGGAGGAGGATCACGATAGCCGTATTTTTTGACTTCTCTAAGGCCTTTGACAATGTCTGTCATGACACCTTGATTGGCAAGGCCATGAATCTGGGCTTTGCTTGTTCTACCTTGCGTTGGCTTTGTTCCTACTTAACCAATAGAAGACAGGCGGTACGCGATCCGTCCACTGGGATGCCGTCGACTGAGAGAACTGTTCGAAAGGGAGTACCTCAGGGTTCTGTTCTCGGACCGATCCTTTTTCTCCTCTACCTGGTGGGTTTCGGAGATATACTGCGGCACTGCAAGTATAATTTTTATGCGGATGATCTTATGATCTATTTGCATGCGGAGCCGGGGCTTCTTTCTGACGCTATTGGGAGGATTAATGAGGATATAGAGAGGATCGTACAGTGGGCTGTCGTCAACAAGCTTACGATCAACCCTGGGAAGACAAAGGCGATGATCTTGGGAACACTGCGCTTTGTAAGGAGCATCGATCTGGACTCTGTGCCTCAGGTTCGTGTTGGAGAATCCGCGATCCCTTTCTCGGATTCGGTGGAGTACTTGGGTGTCACAATCAACAGCGCTCTCTCATGGGAAAGACAGGCGACTAAAACGATCTCCAAAGTGAATTCGGCTCTCTATCAGCTTAAACTTTGCAGGCAACTCCTCCCAGTCCCACTTCGGGTGAAGCTTGTCTCTGCCTTAATGCTTCCTCAATTTGACTACTGCTGTACGGTTCTCACTAACATCACAGGGCAGCATAACCTGCGTCTGCAGAGAGCTCTGAACAGAAGTGTCCGCTTCATCTTCAGCTTAAAGCGTGATGAACACATCACTCCGTACTTTGTCAGATTGGGCTGGCTCAAGATCGATCTTAGGCGGTCGTATTTCGTGGGCAACTTGACATTCTCGGTACTCAAGAAGAAAAAACCGGAAGTTATCTACAGCAATTTCACTTTTAGGCATGAAAGCATGCAGCGCAATACTAGAGCTCCGAATGATGCCCTAAACCTTCCGCTCTGCCGTACTGAATTCTATAAGCGATCTTTCAGTTTCTCCGCTGCCGAGCTGTGGAATTCTCTCCCTTCTGACATTCGCAACGCGACATGTATCGGCTCATTCAAGACCAAACTATATGAATTCCTGTTTTCATCTTTAGGTGATTGAGACTTCTGTCGGTAGATCTGAGCGTTCCTTGAGATTCTTATGTAAACCACCCTTTATCTTGTAGTTTTCGTAATTCATCCTTCAGTTAT